>NC_134484.1:372402695-372555195 GCF_040206685.1 Ascaphus truei | reverse complement strand
GTGTATGTGTGTGTCTACGTGTGTGTGTGTCTACATGTGTGTGTGTGTCTACATGTGTGTGTGAGTCTACATGTGTGTGTGTCTACATATGTGTGTGTGTGTCTACGTGTGTGTGTCTACATATGTGTGTGTATTTGTGTGTGTACATGTGTGTGTGTGTCTACGTGTGTGTCTACATATGTGTGTGTCTACATGTGTGTGTGTGTGTGTGTGTGTCTACGTGTGTGTGTATGTGTGTGTCTACATATGTGTGTGTGTGTGTGTCTACGTGTGTGTGTCTATGTGTGTGTGTCTACGTGTGTGTGTCTACGTGTGTGTATCTACGTGTGTGTCTACGTGTGTGTGTCTACGTGTGTGTGTGTCTACGTGTGTGTGTCTACGTGTGTGTGTCTACGTGTGTGTGTGTCTATGTGTGTGTGTCTACGTGTGTGTGTGTCTACGTGTGTGTGTGTCTATGTGTGTGTGTCTACGTGTGTGTGTCTACGTGTGTGTTTCTCTACGTGTGTGTTTGTCTACGTGTGTGTGTCTACGTGTGTGTCTACGTGTGTGTGTCTACGTGTGTGTGTGTCTACGTGTGTGTGTGTCTATGTGTGTGTGTGTGTCTACGTGTGTGTGTCTACGTGTGTGTGTCTACGTGTGTGTGTGTGTGTGTCTACGTGTGTGTGTCTACATATGTGTGTGTCTACATGTGTGTGTGTGTCTACATATGTGTGTGTGTCTACATATGTGTGTGTGTCTACATATGTGTGTGTGCGTGTCTACATATGTGTGTATGTGTTTGTCTACATATGTGTGTGTCTACATATGTGTGTGTGCGTGTCTACATATGTGTTTATGTGTGTGTCTACATATGTGTGTGTGTGTGTGTGTGTTTACGTGTGTGTGTGTGTCTACATGTGTGTGTGTGTTTGTGTCTACATGTGTGTGTGTTTGTGTGTGTGTCTACATGTGGTGGGTATGTGTGTCTACATATGTGTCTACGTGTGTGTGTCTACATATGTGTGTGTGTCTACATATGTGTGTGTCTACATATGTGTGTGTGTCTACATGTGGGTGTACTGTATGTGTGTGTCTACATATGTATGTGTGTCTACATGTGTGTGTGTGCATGTGTGTGTCTACATGTGTGTGTGTGTGTGTGTGTGTCTACATATGTGTGTGTGTATGTGTTTGTCTATGTGTGTGTGTGTGTGTATGTGTGTGTCTACGTGTGTGTGTGTCTACATGTGTGTGTCTACATGTGTGTGTGTGTGTGTGTGTGTCTACATGTGTGTGTCTACATGTGTGTGTGTGTGTCTACATATGTGTGTGTGTGTGTGTGTCTACGTGTGTGTGTCTACATATGTGTGTGTATATGTGTGTGTCTACGTGTGTGTGTATATGTGTGTGTCTACGTGTGTGTGTACATGTGTGTGTGTGTCTACGTGTGTGTGTGTCTACGTGTGTGTCTACGTGTGTGTGTCTACATGTGTGTGTCAACGTGTGTGTGTGTGTCTACGTGTGTGTGTGTCTATGTGTGTGTGTGTGTCTACGTGTGTGTGTCTACGTGTGTGTCTACGTGTGTGTGTGTGTGTGTCTACGTGTGTGTCTACATATGTGTGTGTCTACATATGTGTGTGTCTACATGTATGTGTGTCTACATGTGTGTGTGTCTACATATGTGTGTGTGTCTACATGTGTGTGTGTCTACATATGTGTGTGTGTGTCTACATATGTGTGTGTGCGTGTCTACATATGTGTGTATGTGTGTGTCTACATATGTGTGTGTCTACATATGTGTGTGTGCGTGTCTACATATGTGTGTATGTGTGTGTCTACATATGTGTGTGTGTGTGTGTGTTTACGTGTGTGTGTGTGTGTTTACGTGTGTGTGTGTCTACATGTGTGTGTGTTTGTGTGTGTGTCTACATGTGGTGGGTATGTGTGTCTACATATGTGTCTACGTGTGTGTGTCTACATATGTGTGTGTGTCTACATATGGGTGTGTCTACATATGTGTGTGTCTACATGCGTGTGTATGTGTGTGTCTACATATGTGTGTGTGTCTACATGTGTGTGTGTGCATGTGTGTGTCTACATGTGTGTGTGTGTCTACATATGTGTGTGTGTGTATATGTTTGTCTATGTGTGTGTGTGTGTATGTGTGTGTCTACGTGTGTGTGTCTACATGTGTGTGTCTACATGTGTGTGTGTGTGTGTGTGTGTGTGTGTGTGTGTGTCTACATGTGTGTGTGTGTGTGTCTACATATGTGTGTGTGTCTACATATGTGTGTGTGTCTACGTGTGTGTGTGTCTACATATGTGTGTGTATATGTGTGTGTCTACGTGTGTGTGTGTGTACATGTGTGTGTGTGTCTACGTGTGTGTGTGTCTACATATGTGTGTGTCTACGTGTGTGTCTACATATGTGTGTGTGTGTGTGTCTACATGTGTGTGTGTGTCTACATGTGTGTGTGTGTCTACATATGTGTGTGTCTACGTGTGTACGTGTGTGTATGTGTGTGTCTATGTGTGTGTGTATGTGTGTGTCTACATGTGTGTGTGTGTGTGTGTGTGTCTACGTGTGTGTCTACATATGTGTGTGTGTCTACATATGTGTGTGTACATGTGTGTGTGTGTGTCTACATGTGTGTGTACGTGTGTGTGTCTAATGTGTGTGTCTACATGTGTGTGTGTCTACATGTGTGTGTGTGTGTCCCTACGTGTGTGTGTGTGTGTATGTGTGTGTACATGTGTGTGTATGTATGTGTGTGTATGTGTGTGTGTGTGTATGTGTCTACGTGTGTGTGTATGTGTGTACGTGTGTGTATATGTGTGTGTACGTGTCTACATGTGTGTGTGTCTACGTGTGTGTGTCTACGTGTGTGTGTGTCTACATGTGTGTGTGTGTCTACGTGTGTGTGTGTGTGTCTACGTGTGTGTGTGTCTACGTGTGTGTGTGTCTACGTGTGTGTCTACATGTTTGTACGTGTGTGTCTTTGTGTACGTGTGTGTATGTGTGTGTGTGTACGTGTGTATGTGTGTGTGTCTACGTGTGTGTGTATGTGTGTGTGTATGTGTGTTTACGTGTGTGTGTGTACGTGTCTAGATGTGTGTGTGTGTATGTGTGTGTGTGTCTACGTGTGTGTGTGCGTGTCTAGATGTGTGTGTGTGTGTGTGTGTGTGTGTGTGTGTGTGTGTGTGTGTGTGTGTGTGTGTGTGTGTGTGTGTGTGTGTGTGTGTGTGTGTGTGTGTGTGTGTGTGTGTGTGTGTGTGTGTGTCTGTTGTGTGCATGTCTAGATGTGTGTGTGTGTACGTGTCTAGATGTGTGTGTGTGTGTCTACATGTGTGTGTCTACATGTGTGTGTGTGTCTACATGTGTGTGTGTGTCTACGTGTGTGTGTCTACATATGTGTGTGTGTGTGTCTACGTGTGTGTGTCTACATATGTGTGTGTGTATATGTGTGTGACTACGTGTGTGTGTATATGTGTGTGTCTACGTGTGTGAGAGGTGAGGTGGTGGCACCGAGGAGCGTGCGGCGATGCCCGTTGGTAGCGGTGTGAGTGGCTGGTGAGTTTGACCAATGAGAGGTGTGCGGGGGCGGGCGGGCCAAGGGAGCAATCTGATTGACCGGAGTCTGAGTGACCGACCGACGGACCAATCAGATTGCCCCTAGACACGGACATACAATGGTTAAAAAAAAAAATATATATATATATATATATATATATATATACAGGCAGCCACCTTATATACAGTACATGCACTGTTTAGGAAATATTGTCTATTGTGTCAACGGCATCTCTGGCAACATAATGCCCTTTTGAGTCAGCTTTTTTTTAAACAATTATAAATGTTCGGAGTATCTATACCACTCTATACCACTCACTCTCCTGTGGCCCACTGCTGCCCCGTGCTGACCACCTCTCTGATTGGAGCTCTATTGCTGACACTTCTCTATCTGGTCTGTGTGACTGCTGCGTGACTGCTGCCTGCTGTATACAGTGAGCGGGATGCCGGGGGCTCGCACTGCCTCTTACTTACCTTTTGTTTTGGACTCCCCTTCTCCTCTGGATATCCTGTACAGCGTCATAGCAAGTATCTGGACAGTATAAGGTTTAGGACATGGTGATATGAAGAGCGCTGGGCAGCGCTGACGCTCATGCTCTCCTGCTCAAGCAGGAGATTTTTCGTGTCTCTGCAAGAGCGTCAGCGAGCGCGCTTGTGTGCCGGGTGGGAGGCGGGCGGGAGGCGGGCCTGGAGGTGGAGCGGGAGGCGGGGCTAGCGCACCACATCACGGCGCCGACGTCACGAACTACCATTGGCTTCTGGCAGTCACGTGACCGGCCCTGTGCTTCCCTCAGCGGGAAAACTAAAATTGATCTGTCGGCTGAAATTCCACACGCCTCCGCACGCCTCAGCGCGCCTCAGCACGGTCTTTTTGACCATGTCCGAGGCCTTATGCTCCACGGAACCCTTGGGCTACTACACACTCTGTCTGCCTTAGCTTATATTGTTTACATCTAGCTCTGGCATTAGGGAGTCATTCCTATATATTTTCTCCCTTGTATTCTCTGCTGACTCACTGCTATACACCCCATATCTATGGTGGACCCAACTTTTACATATTCAAGACATTTATCATTTGTCTCTCTCTGGTTTATTACGTTTGCCAGGGTCTAGCTGCTATCATCTGGCTGTACAGCATTTAGGGTATATAACTATTACATTAATATTTTTTTGCTCTTTTCTCTGCTCATATTTGGGTTTTGTGTAGATGCTGGTAATCTTTTAGTCATTTGTACTATCCTATTTTGTTGATCGGCCAATCTTCGCTGCATTTCCAGGGAAATTTTCTTTCCTCTGGATTTGCATTATTATACCCACATATATTGCATGATACATATTTTGGGTCTCTACATGTATATTGTGTATCTCTTGGATCAGCAGTGTTCATTTTGTATGTGTTTAGGTATATTTTAATTTTTTTGTGTTTTGTGTTGCTAATAAAATCCATTTTGTATTTTCACATATTGTTTGTGTGCTTTCAACAGACCCTCTTTTTTTCTTTCTGTGTTTCTTAATTATAAATGTGTGTTTGTATATTTTTAATAATATAGCGCCCACAGTGTACTCAGCACTTTAGAAAAGAGACAATACAGTACAGGGAATTATAATACAATAAGTGTGCCAAACAAAATCAGACAATAGGAAGGGAAATTCCTGCCCTGGGGAACTTACAATCTACAATAAACAGGGGGAATAGGGAAGGGATATTGAAGCTCCCACATCAGCCTTAAAGTGAAGTGAAAATAACAATAGAGTAAGGTGCAACAGGGATGGGTTGACAGTACCAAAAATGGGGAAGTGAGAGAATCCCTTTGAATGGACTCAAACCTATATGTATTGAAATGATAATAATGCTAAAATACTTTATTCAAAAACATAAATATAAAATGATGTTTATAGATTGGTAAATATGTCTATGGCCAATCTTAAATGACGTAGGTACTTATAATTAATCTGTACATATATATTGTGATGTGCTCAAACAGAAGGTGTTTGAGTGGAAGTACATAGGACCCAGCACCTTCCATTGTGTGTTCCCTTCCCTCTCACCTGAGCCTTAATTAATGAGCTTCAAGGTAAAAAGGCAGCACAGACAGTTTCCTGCTGCTGCTGTGCTGATCTGAAGGCACGTACACAGACAGCACTGTGAGAGACTGCAAGGGGAGCTGCTGCCTGTCCCCGGGTACAGGGTGAAAGTTGGGGAAAGATCTTAGCTCTCCCACAGTTAGTCAGAGACTAAGATGTATTAGTCAGCACTCCCCAAAGTGGAGTTAGGTTCTTTGTTTATGTTTTGTTCCTGATTTGTACCCTTTAAAAAAAATGCAACAAGCAACAGAGAAGCCCAATGCTACATCCAATATAACAAAAATACACAGTAAAATACTTATATATTCTCTTGAAAAGGGGTAATTTAGTTTAACCCTTTGGCCAAAGCATTGTAAGCCTGTGAGCTACGACAAGGCAGACCCAGTTTACAGGTCCTAACACTACCAGATAAATTGGATTTAGCATTGGGCTTCTCTGTTGCTTGTTGTATACATTTGCCACACTCAATAGCTCTCCTTTTTGACACTCATATACATATATTTTGTGGGGGCTCAGGGGTTCCCAAAAAGAGCTTGCTGGGGTTCTGTGTGTTGTTTGTTAACTTATTTTCAGCTGTCTCAGCTGTTGGAGGTTAGTGGCCCCTCCCTCCCAGGTTTTAAGCCCACCCCTCCCCACTTCCCAAGTCAGCAGGTCCTTTTAAAAAAACAAACCTGTACACCAAACTAAGTTTCCTGCCTTTGATCTGGGACATAAGATCCTACGCTGTGACGGAGGCATGACAATATATATAGAAAATAAGTAACCACACTGAGTCTAAATTACAAATGGGTATGTAGACAAGTTAGCAACCCATTCATTTCAACCATCGGTAGGGAATATACTGTTGCGGCAGCTTTTATTCTAACAAATCACTGGTTTGTCCCTGGCTGGTTCCTGGAATGCGTTGCTGTTCACCTGGCGCATGCCGCGTTCACCTTGCATTCCCAGCCACGGGTCATGCCCGGCTGATGCGTTTATTGATAATGGTTCGGATTTTAATAGGTTGCAATGCTTCGCGTGTCCGCCAGATGGCAGAAATTCATGAATTGTAATGCGCCGAATCAGTAATGTGTCGGCTTGCAGGTGTTTCGTTTAAAAAAGATACTGTACCACAGTGTGCTATTGTAACTTGGCCTTGGCCTTGAGACTGAAGGAAGAGTTGCAAAAATGTATCAATTTAGGTTTTTCATATTAAAAAAAGACAAAGACCAGTTTCAGTTTGTGTTACACTATTCTGCAGAGACCCACCATGAGTGTTCAAGTGCAGCCCGCTTTCCAAAAACCTGACAGAAGTTACGCGTATTTGATATGGGCCGCGATTAATGCAACAGATGATAAGATGGCAACAGTTGCTCAAATTTATCAGTATTTTATCGAAAACTATGACTTTTACAAATTTTCGCCAACTCCTCATATGTGGAAGCGTGCAGTAAGGAAAAGGTTATGTAGCGACCCCTGTTTTCACCGTATTGAGCCCCAATTTGTTGGAGGGTATTGGTGTCACCGGATTTTTCCCGTATCTATGATCATGGAGGCGGCAAAAGGCGAAGGGTCATGTTAAAACCAACTAAGAAGCGACAGTCGCTGCCAAGCAATGCACCAGCACCAGCACCGGCTTCCAATGACGGTCCCACTGTCAGTGACAACCCTGAGCCTGAGTCGGATTTGGCGTGCAGTTTTGATGAAGCTTGCATGTACCTAAGCGATTTCCAGCCTCACCAGCTGACTACAGGTGGACTAGTCCCGCTGCAAACTGTCGACGTGGATGATGAAGAAAGCTGGACTGGCAGTGGACCGGCACCGGCGCCAGCTGAATGGGAAATTCTATGGTGAGTTGCCGTATTATTTTGGTGGGGCTGGCTGGGTACTTCTTTAGGGGGCTGACCATTACTGTACATTAAAACTTTTCTTTTTGTTTTTCATCAGAAAAGAAAATGGCTAATGGGGGAATTTTGATGGATAATATTGTACTGTATGCTGATGTTTTCCGGCCGTACAGTATACTGTGTAATAAACCTGAATAAATAAAACTATGCATTTATTCTACGTGTTCAGTATCGTGTCATTATGTGTCTTCTACAGTATACTGTACAGTTGTATACAGTGCCTAACATCTATGGGCAAAAATAATTTTATTTCTAGGTGCCCTAGAACAGAAGTTCCCATTCCAATTGCCCGTGAACTTGACCGCGGCCCTAAGTAGTTCCCACGCCAATTGCGCGAATATAATGTAAAATAACCCGTTCTGTGGGTCTGAGCGGGTTGAAATTTGCCTGGTCCTCATGCGGGAGGACCCTTGCCATAGTGACAAAATATCAGCCTTGCACGACCCCCGGAACCGGAGGTACCAAAAGACAGTTTAAAAGCACATTACCAAAGTGGCTTTTTTTTCTGCCATGCAAGTCAATGGCAGAAACCTGAACTTTAACATCACCCTGACTCTGTTCTGTTGCCACGAGAGGGTCGCAATTTGCCATGCAATCCTGCCGCAACTAGGACTACATGGTGACCGAATCTGAGCCCTCTAGATCGAACAGAACCGGAGTTGTGGGTTCCAGGTTTCTGCTCATTCTGACTTAGCCGTTTCAAAGCTTTCTCCGCCATTACGCTCAATGTTAGGACCCTCCTCGCTGGCGTGACCCTTTCTCGTCGCCATTACTGCTCGGACCCTGTTGGGATCAAGTGAGGGGGTTCCTAATATCTAGGGGCAAAATTAATTTTATTTCTAGGTGCCCTAGAACAGAAGTTCCCACGCCAATTGACCTAGTTCCCACGCCAATTGCCGTAGTTCCTACGCCAATTGCGCGACCAGGCAGTAAAAAAACAGTGCAGCAAGCCTCTACATTTGTTACACTGGCAAAGGAGCAAATGGAAACAATGTGAGGCAATTCAACATGTTCTTTTATTGGTGGGGTCAGTACAAAAACATTTATTTACAAATACTGTACAATGTTGTAACATTTAAAGTGCACAGCAATTCTAACCATCAACACACAATAATACATACGGCTGAGTCACCCTATCCTACCAACCCCCTCTCTCCACTGGGTCGTTAACCTTCTGCATATTGCCATTGTGTTCTTAATCCGCCCATAGCTGAGCTACAAACACTCAGTACGCCTGCGTCTAATCACACCATCCCCCTCCCCCAACCCTTAGAGGCCTGTTGTTTGAACGGTAATGCTTTGGAAAATCCCTTCTCGAATTTGAAATGTAAATCTGATATGCACAGCACTGTGAGAATTGAGAGTACACTGATACTGTATTTCATCAGGGTGTGAAAATATTTGTCAGTCACTATGGTTTACAGTCACATGTTTTAAATACAATACAGTACATTCTTTAATATCTTTAAAATAAAAATATATAAATACTGTATATAAGTATAATGTAACATAATCCGTTCTGTGGGTCTGTAGGGGTGGCTGTCAATGATTATGATTCGCATGAAAGTGAATAAACATTTAACCCTTAACCTTTGGGGTCAGCAGAAGGTTTTCTTTATTGGCCTTAGCCTGTCGCGTTGCCCTTGGCGTGGAAACGGCAACCGCCTCTCGCTTTTTCAGCATGACAGGCACGGCAGAGGTGAGTGGGTTCTTGCGTCCATAGAAACGGGGATGCTCCATGGAAGCAGGTGGCACAATGCAGTACAGTATCTGGACAAGGGCAAGTTCAGATAAAGATCATGGAGTGGTGGGCTATGCAAAGTGTGTGACAAGACAGTACTCACCATAGAATTAAAATTCATTTTCCCCCAGATGTTAGGAACCCCCTCACTTCACCCCAACAGGGTCCGAGCATGTACAGTACAGTACTGTACTTTAAAATAAATTAAATATGCAATTTTACTATTACTGCGCGCTCACGCACAGACTGTGTACTGCAGGTTGAACTGCGAAGGTATTAGACTTCAGAGACAACAGCTCGCAAACGCCCCCATGCGTTTTTACACGGCATTGCAGTATTGCAGCCAGCGGAAATAAAATGCTTAAATCACAGCCGCGAAAATAACGCAATACACCCCGGGAGAAAACGACACAAAACCGCACATCACCGGGATATTCTGAAATTCGCGGAGCTAGCCAAGAAAAAATAAAGTTGGTCGCCACTGTATTAATAAGTTGTTGGTGTGGTACACACGTGTTGTGGATTTGTAACACTATACAACTAACAATTTATTAATATATTCCCTACCGATGGTTGAAATTAATGGGTTGCTAATTTCTCTACACACACATTTGTAATTTAGAATCAGTGTGGTTACTAATTTGCTATGTATATATGTGCAGATTAATTATAGGTATCTACATCAGTTAAGATTGGCCATAGACATACTTACAAATCTACAAACTTTATTTTATATTTATGTTTTTGACTAAAGTATTTTAGCATTATTATCATTTCAATACATATAGGTTTGAGTACATTCAATGAGATTCTTTCTCTTCTCTATTTGTGGAGCTTACAATCTAAGAGGTATGATAGGAGACTTACAGTGACTGTAGGTGAGGGAATACGTGCTGTAGATGGCAGTGCTTGGCCACAATGGTTGGTAGGAGTGACTGTGGGTGTAGGACAGTACCCATGATTCTTGGCCAGTGGTTTTCAACCTTTTTTCTTTCAGGGAACGCCTAATCACAGTGTTCAGTGGCTTAGGTACCCCTACAACAGGACAGTCAGTCACAGAAGACAAAGGATACAGCCAGACAGAGAGTCACAGGAAACAGAGACAGACAGAGTCATAGGAGAGAGAGACAGACAGAGAGTTACAGGAGACAAAAGGAGGCAGCGAGTCACAAGAGACAGAGGGGGCAAAGTTTCACAAGAGACAGGACAGAGAGTCACAGGAGACAGAGGGGTGGAGAGTCATGGAAGATAGGGGAACAGAGAGTCACAGAGGGCAGAGAGTCACAGAGGGCAGAGAGTCACAGGAGACAGAGGGGGTATAGAGTCACAAGTGTAGAGAGTCACAGAGAGTTTCAGGGGGCAGAGAGTCACAGAGAATCGCAGGAGACAAATCTGGCAGTGAGTCACAGAAAGGCTCCTGACACCACCTCCTGATTGGCTGGATTACCTAGCAACAGCAAATCAGGATGCAGGAAATTGCTCAGCCCCGTAGAAACTGCACTGCTCTGGCACATCGGGGAAATCCAGCAGCACTCTTTTGATCCTCTCATGGAACCCCAGCATGTCGCAGAACCCCAGTTAGGAATTACTGGTCTAGGCTATTGAAATGCCTAATTTAAGAGGTGCGTTTTAAGATTTGGCTTAAAGGTGGGGAAAAAAGGTGCTTAGCGTACACTGACTGTGAGTTCCACAAGTAAGGGCAGTGAGGGAAAAATATTTAAGGCGAGAGAGAAAAGGGGGTAGAAAGGAGACAGTTATTGGTAGAGCGTAGGAGACAAGCAGGAGCATAACAAGAGATCAGAGCTAATATGTAGGGAGGAGGGAGGTAAGGAGGAGAACTTGATGGAAAGCCAAGATAGGGATTTAAGAAGGAGATGAGCAGAGGAGAGAGTGAAATTATTCTAGCTGCAGAATTTGGGATAGATTGCAAAGGAGAAAGCTGTGAGGCAGGGAGGCCTGTTAGCAGTTAACACACTACAGTTATTTTCACTGACAAATATTTGCATGCATAGAAGTACAGCAAATACCCAAATTGACTGTGGATTTTAGGGTGTAAGCATATTAACATAATTAATTATCTAGCCGGCTTCTTTAATGATACTGCAGTTTAGTAACATGTCTAATAAATTAGACTCTGCAAAATCAGGTTGATTTACATCATGTAACTGGTGCACGTTTGTTCAGTGTAGGGATTTGATAATAAATACACTATTTGCACTGCAGATAAGCAGTGAAGATGTACAAACTGATTATTATGTCATTCTGTACAACAGGAAAAGTCTAATATTTCAAGACTTCAAGGCACAAAGTCTAAATGTCAGCATTGAGGTGCAGGTTAACATACTGTAGCAGATCATGGCTGTGCTATCAGAAACATATGTGTTCTTTTTTATTTTATTCTTTAACTCTTTCAGTGCTGCAAGGGAAAATCATTGTCACTAACTCACACAGTCCTTCACCATCCATAAGGGCTTTTTGTTACAAACATGTCAGAACTCACTGATTTGGGGTGTCACTGGATTGTAGCATAAGCAGTCTCAAGGGCCTTAATGCAGTCTCACTGAGAACAAGAGTCAGTATGTTTCCATTTAAAGGCCATTTGGTACAAACCCCTTAAATCTCACTCATGTTGTATGGCCTTTCTGTACATCTCTGTTATTATACAGAGGATACAGAGGTGGTTTATGGTTTTTATCATTTTGACCTTCTGTGTAAATCTGCAGTAACCTTACAAACATGTCATACATCATCACTCGGCGCTGCTACTTACCTATTATTTGCCATGCTTAGTGCATGTGTCTGAGTGTAATTGTGGATATTAGGCCTGCAAACAATTAGGCCCACGAGACTTTGTTATGCGGCCTGTGTTGCGACGCTGATTGACCTGTCAGTCACCATAACAGCCAACAACCGCATGCCCAAACCTACGTTACTAGGGCACATCAAAGCAGGATCTGGCTCGCTGAGACCAGCTGCAGCAGTGATGGATAGGTCAGTCAGAGAGGTGCTACTTAGGGGCCTATGCAGAGAGCAGCGCTATTTCGAAATTCGCCATTTTTTGGAGAAAATCGCGCAGAAAGCAGCAGAAAATGGCGAGTTCCGAAAAACGCGCCAATTTTTCTTTTCTATTTGTAAAACTCGCCTCGCGGCTGGCGAGAACCTCAATCTCGCCAGTTTTAAAAATATCCGTATGCAGAGAGGCGCGAACGGCATCTAGCGGCTGTTCGCGCCAATAAAATGGCGCGATTGTCTCCGTTTTGCCTCGCCAAAAAAAACTGCCGCTCGCGGCCATTGCAAAGGGAAAAAAAAAGGCGCGAATTTGTTTTAACACATTTCTGAAGCGCGCATCTCGCCAATTTAAACTCGCCACACGCATCCATGTTAAACATAGCAGAATTCGCACTTTTCTGCATATGGAGATTAAAACTCTCCAAAAAAGCTACTTTTTAATAAATTCGCCAATTTTAAAATTCGCTGCTCTCTGCATAGGCCCCTATGTGTGCAGTGAGGAGGGTGTCAACAAGCGGGTAGGACTCGGAGAGAGGACTGGGGGAGGGGCTGGGGAAGGGAGCAAAGCAGAGAGCCCTAGCACTGTGACCATCCCTTCTCTCCATGAGGTCAGTGTCAGAGGGAGGAGAGTCAGAGTGCCATGTCCCTGTGTTTGAGTGAGGGACTCAGTGTCAGTGAGGGAGGAAATCTCCAACAAAAAGAAGTGAAGAAAAAAGAAGTTACATAGCTGAAATCGACGTTATCTTAGTGCCGAAAAATAAAGGACAATATTTTGCTGATGGTTGGATTTAGTGTAGAAAGGTCACCTTCTCAGTTAGGTCGTGGGCTTCTTTCTTTGTTTCCTTCCGCCCCTCTGATGATGCGGCCCGAGTCTTGCAGTCAGATTTAAGAATTGGTCCCTCGACCTACTCTGAGTTTGACGGGCCTGGGTGTTATCACTTTAAAAGCTGGGAGATCACTTGCCTGCCTTGAAGGGCAATACTTCATAAATACAAATTACAGTACATTTGCATAATGCTCCAAGTACGCAGCAGTGACAATGTAATCAGTGCCACATAGTGAGGAATGTAAACAACGTTTCTTATGAAGTGTGCTGCATAAAGGAACATATGGTAGTGCCTTGCTCAAATACAGCGCATTATTACAAGGACTGGGACAGATTATCAGTTCAATTGTAAACCGATTTCCATTTATAGCACATCCCACGGGTTATTATTTGGATTTGCAGTAACAGCTGTGATTCTGTTCTTCCTCCCACACACCATTGTCTCAAATGTTCTCTGTCTTTGACTGATCCACTGTAAGCCAATCCATATCTTTGCTTTTTTTTATTTGTTTTATTTTATCATTGTTGGCGTGATAAAAAAATAAGCAGCATTGCACAGTAAAGTAGTTGTTGTACTTAAACTTGCTCCCATTTCCTTTGTCGGCTTTGGGTTTAATTAGCATCGTCCAGACACAATACATGAGATCTGAGCTATATTCCTCTGCTGGAACATGTAAGAGATACCCTGCCATGTAAGATAGGATGGGAAGCTATGCCCCTCCAGTCACCCAGCTATACTCCTAGCACTGTGAGGTCGGAAGTCCCTCCCCAGCAACCATTCATTATTTACTTACTGTTATTGAATCGTTCTTGTTCTCCTTTGTATTACTTGGAAAAGGATACTACAGATCAAGCAATGCAGGCTGAGATTTCCCCAGTCTGCAAAGAGCCATTCTAAGTAGACTTGCTCACCTGGCCAGGTGTTTTGGTTTTGCCTCTATAAAAGATGTTGGGTTTTTGGTTTTGGTTCTGATTCTGGATTGTGTCGGAACATAGGATTTTATAACTATTAATTCGTTAAATAAAATTCCATTTTTTTAAATAATTTTTTTATTTAATTTGTAACATTAAAGAAAGACTTGTTATAATGTTTGATATTGATTAAATAGTTTTATATAGATATAATTGTTTTATTAATAAATTAAATTATATTCACAAGTTTAGTACAATGCTATACGTATATGTATATGTATATATATATATATATATATTTTAATACATATATTCAACCCCTTTTATATATCATTGTTATATATTTATTTATAAAAATGTTTTACCAGGAAGTAATACATTGATAGTTACAATACCTCTCATGTTCAAGTATGTCCTAGGCACAGAGTTATAACAATACATGGTTACGTTGTTGAGGTAAGTACATTCTTTAAGTACTGAAGAAAAGGCAATTAAATGTTCTTTTTGACAGAAAAAATCAGTATTTAAAAAGGAAGGTATTTTGATATGACAAGATCTGAAGATTAAGGTGCCTATTCAGTAAACTTCGATGAGTGACTTATCGACTGGTAAGGGCGCTTTCAAGCGAGTTGGCATGTGTAGCTATTCAGAGAGCTCCAATAACATGACAAACTCACTTGAAAACTGCTTCTTCCCAATTGATAGCACTCTCACTCAGAGAAACCGAGTGGTAGCCCAAAAAATGGCTAAAGTTGCATTTTTTGCCAGTAACTGCAATTCAGGTAGCTTCGATACGCACATCGCGGCTTAAACCTGCATATTCAGAACTCGCCACTAGAGGCTGGTGAGATTGGAATCGCGATGTGCATATCATGGAAAAAAATGTATTGTTGCTACTGTACATCGGATTGAAGCTGGGTGTCTCTGGAGCTGACCCACATTAATATCGGGTCCGGAGATCCCTGCTTCAATCGTATGCAATAAAAAGACATTAACTGCCCATCTTCATTACCATAGTGGCTAACCGCTAAGGTAGTGAAGACGTTAAATAGCAGTGACCTGTTTGTTGTTGGTAGAGGGGGTGGGTGAAGCTTGTAGTTGCCCCAGGGCGGGGGATTAGGCCTAACGGGAGGGTTGTGGGAGGAATTACCCCCTTAATTTCCTTAGCATTACTACCACTAAGGTAATGAAGGGGTTAACCCCTCCCGCAATGCCTAAACACACCCCCCCCCCCAGGGCAACTACCCCCGTCACCCACCAACACCACACAGGAATAGGCAAAAGTGCTATTAGCCAAAGATGGTTAATAGCACTTTTGCCCATTCAAATAATCAATACAGTGTAATAACATAAAATACATTACTATAAAATACTTATGCGATTATGCACTTTTGCTTACAGTAATTATTACATGGTAAAAAGCAGCAAATTGATACTGATGCTAACTCGATTCTTTTATATAGTGATTCAGATCTCTCTGAGCAGGCCAGTCTCACTGAAGTTTGTGTGATGGTGCTCTGAGAGTGCTTGGACAAAATATATTGGAGGGAGTATAAGCTGGGTATATGAGTAAAATAATAGTACTAAACCATTAAGTGGGCATAGGATACCCTGAAGGTTGGGGTGGGTTGTCCAAAGACACCCCCCCCTTCCTCATTGGGTTAGCCCCAGGTATGTACTCACGTACTGCTTCTTCCCAGAATCTCCCTTCCAAAGCGTGCTGCTGTTGATATGAAAGTTCCAAGGATAGGGTATGCAGCGCACAGCAAAGATGATAAGAGCAGGTCTTGCAATAAAAATCCTTTATTAGTAGATCATCTGGATGTGGGACAGCAGCAAACTTCAACGCGTTTCGTTCTAAAAGAACTTTTTGAAAAAGTTCTTTTAGAACGAAACGCGTTGAAGTTTGCTGCTGTCCCACATCCAGATGATCTACTAATAAAGGATTTTTATTGCAAGACCTACTCTTATCATCTTTGCTGTGCGCTGCATACCCTATCCTCAGTCTCACTGAAGGTTTACACCAGGAATCTAATAGGCTCAACTGAAGTGTCACTTATAGAAGTCAGAACTTTTGCCATTCAAATGCCATTTACTGTATGTGGTTCAAAACCCCCAAATCTCAATGGTTTTTGGAGGTTGACATCTCTGGTCAGACTCATTACCAAAACATGCTCTACTGTACATTGTGCAATCACCCCTCTGTGTTTTTTGCCTTATAGGTCTAAAGTATTTTAACCTGTTCTGTACCAATGTCGTATGCAATTATTATTAATTATAAGCAGGTAATGTATTCTGCAGCAATGTACAAATGGAGGTGTAATGCATTGTAATACTACTGTTCAAATAAAATCACCATACTGATTTAATAGGTAAGGAATTCCCTGCTCAGATGATCTTACAATGTAAAGGAATGCAGTGAAACATTGGTAATGCTGCAGAAGTATCGCAGCGTGAAAAAGCAACAGTGACAGAAAAAAAATCAACTTTCATACAACATACTGTAAAAGCACAACACTACATGACACATTACACTGGCCCCCATCTTTACTCACAACTATCATGAGAGTGGAGGGCCAAAGAGTATTACAACAAAGATCATCCCTTCCCAACCTGATGAGTGATGTGAGAGAGGGTATTAGGAGTGTTTGTATAGATAGAAACAACCAGACACAAAATAAGTTATGGTGAGTAAAAAAAGGTGACAAAAACCCCTCCACCGTACAGTGCACAGCATATAAAAATACCACTTGTGAGCACATACACATCTCAGACAGGTATGCAACTCTGTCTTTCCCCATTATCTCTTAGCATACAGTGCTTCCACCGCAGCCAAGGATTCTGGGTAATCACATGCAAATGAGCACATGTTGTCTGAGACGTGAATCTGCTCCCAGCTCACAAGTGCTATTTTTATTTGTTATAGATAAAAAGGCGATTATGTACCAATGTTGACTTGGTACAGAAATAATGTAATGCCGGAGGAAAAAACTGCACCAGATTGATGAAATATATATATATATATATATATATATATATATATATATATATATATATATATATATATATATATATATATATAAATATATATATATATATATATATATATATATATATATATATATATATATATTTCATCAATCTGGTGCAGTTTTTTTCTATATATATATATATATTGTAAAAAGCATTTAATCTTTTGACAAATCTGGTGCAACATACTGTGTTTGTCCCAGAATTGCACCAGTTTGGCCATGACAGACGTAGACCTCGCAGATCAGGGATAGTCCATGCCTTATTCTAATTATTATTACTATTATTAATGTAATTCAATAAAATGATATAAATAATTAAGCAATCAATAAGGGAACAAAGCTGTTAAAGCAGCAACCCCGGATGCTCATTTTGTTCCCTTCTCAATTGATTTTTTTTTAAAAAACAGGATTGGAACAGGATGCTCTCCAGTGCTGAAAGCTCTGTTTACAGCCCCTGGGACCCACACTTCTCCAATTACAGTACTTACAGTTTCAGTTGACGGACTTCTCCTGCCATCGTGGGGAAACAAAATGGCTACCAGAGCACAAGTCAAAAGGAAGCCGCAACAGATAACATTGAGGCTTCCTATTGGATGACCACTGTTGCCATCATTAAAAAAAAAACAGGAAATTACCCAGGCAGCTAAAACTAAAGTATATCGGGAACTGGAGTTCAATTCAGCTTTGGAAGACCCTGTGGTTCAAATCCTGTTTAAAAAAAAATACATTTCATTCAGTTCTCGTGCTGCTTTAAAATACATATTTTTCCATGCATGATTATATTTCACGGTTTCGATTTCCATACCAGAAGCAGTTAACGTGTTCCTGATAACGCAGGCATTTCATAGTATCTGCACAACTCTTATTTAGAAGCAGATGCATAGTGGTTTGAACCGGCTTTTAGCTTTAACAACATAATGAAATAAAATAAAGAGATGAAATAAGACCAAGCCCTTGGGAACTGGGGGGGGGGGATACTATTGCTAATTCCTTTTGCAATATACATGTACAGTATTTTTGATACCATTACCAAAAATCAATGATGTTGTACTTAAAAGGAAATGTAAAGCGTATAGCACACTGTATATTCTTTATAGTGCAAGGACTTGAAGATTGTGATTTGCTTTAGCATATTAGAGAAAATGGTCTCAATTGAATTGGTTATTATCAGGCAGCGCCATACAGATGTGACCTACACAATGGTATAACAAATTAACACAATATGTCGCAACATATGTTGACATATGCAACTGCAGATGATGTGAGTCAACATCTGTACAGTACAAATATACGACAGGTGCAAGAGACCCAAACTATGTGAATGTAGATTATGTTTGATCTTCATTATGCAATATTCCTTGGCAAATTCCACGTATTGGTAAAAATAAACTGTTTTTCAGACCTGCATTTCCTGAATTTCTCACACAGGAACTTCCGTGTTTGTTTATGAGAATTGTTTCTGAAAGGTTGTTATTCTACATAACAAAGCAGTGGATTCTCCTTAAAAGTATATTTATTGTTTGGAAATCTCCACTGCCCTGCCACCTAAAATTGCTGCAATGTAAAGAGATTGTAATGTTTCCACATAGTTGTAACCATTAATATATTCTACTAACTGTAACTAGAGAACAGAATCCTAGAAGCCCAAGGCCCATATGCAAACCACATAATTACATAATGCATAGGGGTTATTTATTAAACTGTGATAGTGCCAATGGTTGATAGGATAGATCCCTGGCTTTTGGATGGTACTGGCCTGCAGGTAATATTGAGGCCTGGCTAGAGTAGCGTGTTGCCCTCAGCCCATGAGGCTGAGCACATGTCTCCCTCCCAGCCGGGATGAGACGTCTCCACACTCTCCCACCCCATGCAGGGGCAGGCTGAAAACCAACTGTAGGTCTCACCCCTAAGGGGCTGAACTTCAATCTATAATTTAGGCACTTCCTTCCTGAAGCTGAAAGAGGGAGGGCCCAGTATCTGTACCACCATTGGCTATTCACAGATCCCTGTGTCATCTCCACTCCTGTCACTCAGGAAGTCAGCAGGAGGAGGGGGAAAACCCCATAGGATAGCCTGTCACTGTATACATCTTATTTGAATTTACGTGACAGGGAAGGTAGAGAGCTGGACCATCCATGTCTATACTCTCCCCTAGGTGAAAAATCCAACGTCCTCGCTTGGATCCAATGTGGGTACCATCCATCCACCTGGTTTCTGCAAACAAATACAGGTTACAGCAGATGTACAAATAACCTTATACAGTACACAGACTATCAATCCTTATCATCCACTGATGATAGCAATGATAATTAGATAACTTATTCTTCCAACGGGAAGATTCAAGAAAACCTTCACTTATAATGTTTTGGGTCTGGTTTCTTGACCACCCTCCTATCAAATAACTTGGTCCAGATATAATATACCTTAGGAGGACCAGGGAATTTTCTAACCTGTGCTCTGTCTTTAAAAATACATGTGCCCACTAGCCATTCCTCCATTACAGAACGAACCTTGTCATCCTTAATGAACCTGTTCTCACATGTTTTGGTCTTAAGATTCTCAATGACCGCTAACCTTAACCACTCGTGACGGTGTTGATCTATTGAATCCATTATGGGTTCAGGCACATATGGGAAAGTATACCCGTGTGATTGACGGTACCTATGGAGAATAGCACGGTCAGCTCCACTTAACCTCTGAATCTTATGGCCATGTCCCTGACCTGGTAATACCCAGAATGGAGGTTCACTTAACTCAACATCCTGGAAGAAGATGGAGTGACCCTTAGGACTATTACTTCCAAATTTATCACACCCATCCGCTTGCAGAGGGCTTCTGCTATCTCTTCCTGGGATAGTTGTCCTTCCTTCCACCAGTGACCCACAATAGAACCATTTATATTTAGACTTGGGCCATAACCCTCAAACATGGGGTTCCACCACTTAAGGGGTTCCCTGTGCTCTTGTGAACTACTGGACCTTGTGTCAATCCAGGAGGAGACACCAGAGGTAGCAGATCTCTTGGATAGGGACGAGTCCCTAAAGGATGTAAACGACCTGGGAGACCTATTCACAGGAATGCGGCTAGCATAAGGTATTCCACCCTCAGAATCGGATGACCATCCATCCTTCCCAGCAAAGTCCCAGTCTCTCAAGTCCATGGACATACCCAGAGATAATTTCTCGCAAGGGAACTTAGTAAGTACAAAGGTGGCGGTATCAGGGGCAGAGACACTGGAGTTAGGAGCCAAGGGTATGAGCCCAGGAAGATCCTGTAGATATCGCACAGGATTAGCCTTCTCTTTACTCTTAGCAGATGGTATGGGGCTTGGTACAGGGGCTGGTGACAGGGCAGGGACAACTGGGGCCGGTGAACTGGACCTACACTGGCGACACACTTTATTCGAGCTCGGCTAGTCCCACGAATTCGGGTATACCCGGGTGAATTGAGGTTTGTGACTGTTTTCTGCCCGAGTGCATTGAGGTATTTTCCAAGCAGGGATTGAAGCATTTTATTCCCGCTGGCTGCAATACTGCACAGTATATATATATATACTGCATTACAATTCATGAATTTATGCCATCTCGTAGACACGCGAAGCATTGCAGCCTATTAAATCCTAATCATTATCATTTAACAGATTAGCCGCCCGTCAGCCAGGCATGAACCCAGGCTGGGAAGGCAAACACAACGGGGCTTGTCAGAGGTGAGGAGCGGCGCATTCCAGGTATCTGCCAGGTACATACTGGGTATTTGCTCGAATAAAGTGTGTCGGTGCAGTAGTAGTGTCAATGACCAGTCCAGGGTTTGTACCGGTAGCTCGACCACGACCACTAAGGGACGGTACGGGGATCTTGTGGAACAATCCACGCTGGCTTCTTTCCCAGGTTGGGGTCTCAATGGTCTAGGTGCCGTCTTGCATCAAAAGTATCCGGCTGGCCATCGACCAGTGGCCTACGTCAGCTGCAGCCTGACTCCCAGTGAACAGAATTATCCAGTACATAAGCTGGAGTTTCTCACTCTCAAGTGGGCAATCAGGGATAAACTCCATGATTACCGTTACGGCGTCACTTTCGAAGTGAGGATGGATAACAACCCGTTAACGTATATATTATCATCGGCCAAGCTGGATGCCACCAGCCACAGATGGCTGGCGGCTCTATCGAACTATAAATTCACGCTGAAGTACAAACTGGGGCTCCTGAAGATTGGAGCTGATGTTTTGTCCCGAAAACCAGGACTGAGACCACCCCGGATGATGACCTCTGGGAGGAGATCCCTGGAACAGGGATGCGAGCTATGTGCAACACGGCAGCTATCGTGGGAGATGAAATGGCCTTCTCTGAACTAAAGGTTGCGGATTCCTTGGGATGCCAATCCAAAGCCATTCCAGCCACCTTCTGTGACCCAGAGGGGATGAACATCACCCTGGCTAAGATTATAGCGTGGAAGGATATGGTCCAATATCAGATACGAGACCCTGTGGCTGGCATTATCCGTCAGGCCGTTCAGTAAAACAAGCCTGCAATTCTGAAACGTGCCCCCAGCGGCATGGTCACCATCCTCATGCAAGAAGCGGACAAATTCGAGATTGACAATGGTCTACTCTATCGGATGGTACAATACCACAACCACCCGGATAGACGACAACTGGTTCTGCCCAGGAACCTACAATATATGGTCCTGAAAGCCTAGCACGATGAACATGGACATCTCGGGGTGGAGAAGACTTTTGGGTTGGTACGAGACCAATTCCTCTGGCCACGGATACACGTGTCAGTGGAATGACACTGTCGCCGGTGCTCAAGATGCATTCAGCGCAAGACTCTCCCTACCAGAGCCGCACCAATGGCTCACCTGAAGAGCTCAGGCCCTATGGACTTAGTGTGATGCTAAAGGTATCTGTAACGTGCTGGTCATCACAGACCATTATACACGATATGCTCAAGCCTTTCCCACAAAAGACCAGAAGGCCATCACAGTGGCGAAGATCCTGTGGGAGAAGTACTTTGTGCATTATGGATTACTCAACCACCTCCACTCCGACAAAGGCCGGGATCTTGATAGTAAACTTATCCAGGAACTGCTCAAAATCCTTAACATCACCAAGTCCTGAACAACGCCGTACCATCCGGAGGGTGACGCTCTGCCGGAGCGATTCAACAGGACGTTGTTGGACATGATTGGCACCTTGAAAGGCATGTGGAACTGTACCCGCCATGAGTCCACCGGGTTCTCCCATTACTTTCTTATGTTTGAGAAGCCAGGCTGCCTGTGGATGTGTGTCTGAGGGTATGGACCGATGGAGTACCCAACACAACGCACTTTCGATACGTGCAAAGGCTCCAGGAAAGCCTGCAACAGGCTTACCAGCTAGCTGAGAAGTCCTCCGGCCAACTGAATGCAAACAACAAGAGGCGATACGACCATAAGATCGGACACCAGGAAATTCGTCCTGGAGATACTGTGCTTCTCCGCAACCTCGGAATTCCCGGGAAGCACAATTTAGCCGAGCATTGGTGTGACGGTGTGTTTGAAGTGGAGTCGCAGGTGCCGGGCCTCCCGGTCTACAGCATAAAAGACGCGGATGACCGGGTAAGGGTCTAGCACCATAACCACCTTCTCCCTATCCTGCAGGTGGGAGACGACGAACCAGAGATACCGGCTACACCACTGTATGGTAAGCCGGAACAATTGGAAGCTAATGATGATGAAACCATCAATGAGACCACCAAAGATCATACAGACGATGAAGACACTGTCAATGAGACAGTATAGGATTCTATGGAAGGACCCTCTCAAAGGGGACCCCAAAGTTACGGAGCCCCTCCCGGAGGAGCTACGGGTAAAGGGCCCTACGAACAACGCCCACTAGGGTGGCTCCAATGAGCCAAACTCTGGATCCTAGAAGCCCGTGCTTCATACCACACAGAGACTATTCAGAGACATTTATACCCTCAATGGGAGAGGCTGTGCCTCAGGACTATGCTTATTACTCCCCAGAGGAAGTAGCTGAGGAACCGCTCAATCGGATGACCTATGATTATATTGGGTCACTGTAAGAGACGTGTGCAGAGGTCCGCAATGCAGACCGCTTTTAAGGTGAAATTAAAATAAGGCTTTATTGCCTGTTCCTTTAAATAGCACAGCAAACAGAAATATACAAAAACAACTAACACCTGTGTAAGAGCTAACTTACTTTCCCAGTCCCTTTCTGCAGGGCTGGAGGGATAATCCCATTACCACCCTATTCCCCAAAGTCTCAAGAGATAACTTAAAGCAGGTGGCCCTTCATGTCAGTCTCTGGTAGGTTCCTGGGTCCCCTGTGTCCAGGAATATGTCTCTGGGTGTCTTGATCTCAGCAGAGCCTTTCTGTTCAAGACCTCCTTCCTCTTGTCAGCACACTTGTGTACGGAGGAAGATCTCCTTCCTGTTTCTGGGAACAGGCTTTTTCTAACAGAGTTTTAATCAGCCAGGTGGAGTCTGACTAATTGCTTGTGTGCAATTAACAAGCACACTGCTGGATTAGAGGCACGTTTCTTTAACATAGATATGTCCCTGTTACTGGCACCCCACTATGAGGCTCAACAGTGGTCTAACAGTAAGATTAAGTCCGTCATTGTGATGTTCACAGAGATGTACAATTTAATGTAGAGCATTGCAATGTGTAAGATTGTATCCAGGACACTGCATTTTTATTGTGTAAATGTTATGTTGATATGTTATGTTACACGTTCCCAAACGAGGTCGTTGGGGTTTTCACCAGGGGGAAGGGAATAGCCCAGGCCCCCCTGGTCTCCTGTAAGCCCCTTACCTCCTGGAACGGGTGCACTAAGCAGGGGGTAGGTCCCGGCATTGTCGGGAAGGTTGCGCAGGCGATTGCATCGCCAGAGGTTCCCAACAGCTCTCTTTGCAGGGCGCTGCCATCTTCAATTAGGTCGCATATGCGCAGCAAGTCCCCATAGCCGGCAGCCATTACGGGAACATATGCATGCGCAGGAGACACAGACAGCAGCGGCCATTGCAGAAGAGGGCACCGCGGGGACTACAAGTCCCATCATGCACTGAGGCGGTATAGGTCACATGTAGTCAAACAGCCTATAGGGCTGCAGCTTCCCTTCAGGGGGATATTGATACTTTTCGCGCACTGCAGCCACGCCAGTCAGAGCTGGAACAAGGAAGGGGTAGGTTCTGTGCAGGTGTCTGTGGCACCTGCACTAGGGCAGATACCCCCTGATAGGCCCCAGCTAGGCCCCGACTCCCCTCAGCTTGTGGTTGCTGCAGGGACAGGCCATAGATTGGGACACTGCCCCTGTAGCATTAGAGTGAGGGACACAGCCAGGACGCAGATGCATCCTGGCCTACGTGATCTGGGACCATCCAGCTGTTGCTGCAACGACTATTGAAGGTGGTACACTCCACGCGGGACCCATCCAACGTAGAGGCAGAGGCTTCACAGGTTACGTCAATGGATCCGTGGATCCCATCTTGCGACATCAGCGCGACCCGGGTGTGGAACCACCCGGCAGGTACCTCATCTCATTACGTGCACCAACAATACACGGGCTAGTGGGGCAGCGCTGTCTCACATACTTGGGTGGGTGTTTGACTCTGTGGACACCAGGGTGGTTGGCTGCCCAGGGGAACCTCAGTACATTGGGGTAAACCCTACTAGGGTGTGGACACGGTGTTGGGGAGGCACGGTGAGGGGTTACGGCCCTGCGAGGCCTGAGTGTTTCTGTAGTGTTGTTATTATTCTGTTTGTCTAGAAAACCTGTTATATTATACTGTGTGTTTTTATTATATTGTCCTGCACGGGGTTATCCCACTCAGTTATGATCCTGCTCAGGTGGAGGTGCTGTCGACCGACGGATCAGGTACACCCCAGGCTCCCAGTAGCGGAGGCTCAGGCCTCCAGTGAGCCCCAGGTAAAGCAGCACATACACATTAGCCACTATATCTCCCAGGGGGTGGGGGAAAGTGCGATATATATATATATATATATATATATATAAATATATATATATATATATATATATATATATATATATATATATACAGTTTTGTGAAAAAGAAAGTACACCCTCGTTGAATTATATGGTTTTACATATCAGGACATAATAACAATCATCTGTTCCTTAGCAGGTCTAAAATTAGGTAAATACAACTTCAGATGAACAACAACACTTGACATTTTACACCGTGTCATGATTTATTTAACAAAAAAAAAGCCAAAATGGAGAAGCCATGTGTGAAAAACTAAGTATACCTTATGATTCAATAGCTTGTAGCACCACCTTTAGCAGCAATAACTTGAAGTGATCGTTTTCTGTATGACTTTATCAGTCTCTCACATCGTTGTGGAGGAATTTTGGCCCACTCTTCTTTACAACGTTGCTTCAGTTCATTGAGGTTTGTGGGCATTTCTTTATGCACAGCTCTCTTAAGGTTCAGCCACAGCATTTCAATCGGGTTGAGGTCTGGACTTTGACTGGGACATTGCAACACATTGATTCTTTTCTTTTCCAGCCATTCTGTTGTAGATATGCTGGTGTGTTTGGGATCATTGTCCCCTTGCATGACCCAATTTCAGCCAAGCTTTAGCTGTCGGACAGATAGCCTAACATTTGACTCTAGAATACTTTGGTATACAGAGGAGTTCATGGTCGACTCAATGACTGCAAGGTTCCCAGGTCCTGTGGCTGCAAAACAAGCCCAAATCATCACCCCTCCACCTCCGTGCTTGGCAGTTGGTATGAGGTGTTTGTGCTGATATGCTGTGTTTGGTTTTCGCCAAACGTCGCGCTGTGCATTATGGCCAAACATCTCCACTTTGGTCTCGTCTGTCCAAAGGATATTGTTCCAGAAGTCTTGTGGTTTGTTCAGATGCAACTTTGCAAACATACGCCGTGCTGCCATGTTCTTTTTAGAGAGAAGAGGCTTTTTCCTGGCAACCCTTCCAAACAAACCATACTTGTTCAGTCTTTTTCTAATTGTAAGGTGTAAAATAAGTGTATACAAGCGCTAGTGCAACAATTGCAAACAAACAGGAGAAACAAAACCTGAGATACAGTCCTAGGGGGTAGGTAGTCCTGGAGCTGCCGTAGAGGGTTAATCTGGGATCTTCCAACCAGATATGCAAGATGTGGATAGAAAAACCTCTTATGGCGCTGAGGGTAGGTGGCTGGAACAAAAGTCTTGTGCTGAGGTTTCTGTTGTATAAGCTCCGAGAGGGAGACAAGAGAAATACAAACAACACAATAGTGTATTATCCTTTAGACAATATAAGACATGTGGATGGAAAATGAAGCAATTTATTAATTAAAACAATTGTGACTACAATTGAAATAAAACATGAACTGTAAAATAAACAGTGGATGATCTTCTGTTAATAAAAGAGATAGGGGCTTCTCAGCATTTAAGCAGAGAGAAGCCTTGCTGCTCCACCAGAGGTAAAACCGAAATCCTACTCACCGTCCTGGAGTAGGACATGTGCATTGGTACGGGGTCTTTAGCCAGGGGTAGCCGTCTGCTGTGGGATGCCGGACGTCTGCTTAGAGCGTGCGGGGAGATCTCAGGAATACTCGTGCATTCAACAACACCGCGTGGATTTCGCGCGTCTCCTCCGCTGACGTCACCGCCGGATTGACTCAGCTACGGTGTCCCTGGATGACCAGAATACCTTCCTACGCGTTTCGAAACACTCGATCACGTGTTTCTTCGTCAGGGGACCTGACGAAGAAACACGTGATCGAGTGTTTCGAAACGCGTAGGAAGGTATTCTGGTCATCCAGGGACACCGTAGCTGAGTCAATCCGGCGGTGACGTCAGCGGAGGAGACGCGCGAAATCCACGCGGTGTTGTTGAATGCACGAGTATTCCTGAGATCTCCCCGCACGCTCTAAGCAGACGTCCGGCATCCCACAGCAGACGGCTACCCCTGGCTAAAGACCCCGTACCAATGCACATGTCCTACTCCAGGACGGTGAGTAGGATTTCGGTTTTACCTCTGGTGGAGCAGCAAGGCTTCTCTCTGCTTAAATGCTGAGAAGCCCCTATCTCTTTTATTAACAGAAGATCATCCACTGTTTATTTTACAGTTCATGTTTTATTTCAATTGTAGTCACAATTGTTTTAATTAATAAATTGCTTCATTTTCCATCCACATGTCTTATATTGTCTAAAGGATAATACACTATTGTGTTGTTTGTATTTCTCTTGTCTCCCTCTCTGAGCTTATACAACAGAAACCTCAGCACAAGACTTTTGTTCCAGCCACCTACCCTCAGCGCCATAAGAGGTTTTTCTATCCACTTTTTCTAATTGTACTGTCATGAACTTTAACTTTTAACATGCTAACTGAGGCCTGTAGAGTCTGAGATGTAACTCTCGGGTTTTTTGCAATTTCTCTGAGCATTGCATGGTCTGACCTTGGGGTGAATTTGCTGGGACGTCCACTCCTGGGAAGATTGGCAACTGTCTTGAATGTTTTCCACTTTTGGATAATCTTTCTCACTGTAAAATGATGGACTTTAATTTGTTTGGAAATGGCCTTATAACCCTTTCCAGATTGATGGGCAGCAACAATTGCTTCTCTAAGATCATTGCTGATGTCTTTCCTCCTTGGCATTGTGTTAACCCACTCCTGAATGCTCCAGACCAGCAAACTGCTAAAACTTTGGCTTTTATAGAGGTGGTCACACTTGCTGATGATCAATTAATCAAGGGCATTTAATTAGCAGCACCTGTCTGCTACTTAGCATCTTAATTCCTATGGAAGCAGGAAGGGTGTACTTAGTTTTTCACACATAGCTTCTCCATGTTGGCTTTATTTTTGTTAAATAAATCATGACACAGTGTAATATGTCATGTGCTGTTGTTCATCTGAGACCTCGTTCAGGGTGCAGGCTTCGGAGGGAGGGCGTGCTGACGCGCGAGCTGCCGTGGGACACAATGTATTCAAATTGAATACTGGTTGTCAGGGTAGCAGCTGCACTGTCTCCGAAGTACGGAGTTGACGCTGGCTACAGTTTCAATAAACAAAAAATAAATTTTTTGAAGCTGCAGCAGCGTCACTGGGACCTAGGCAGCCAATGAAATCATTTTTGAGAATGATTTCAAGACTGCAACTTGGATCCCTAAGCTGCCGTCTGTAGCCCCGCCCCCTCCCCGCCTCCTCAACTCCTGAAAAAGTCTGCTGGGAGGATGAACACACATCTCCCAGCAGACTGCCGCCCGCCCTCGCGAACGCCCGTCCTCCAACTCCTGCCTCCGGCACCATGAATGCCCCATGAATGGTTGTATTTACCTAATTTTTAGACCTGCTAAGGACTTTCTTTTTCACACCACTGTGTGTATATATATATATATATATATATATACAGTATACAACCAATGCAAATGTATTACTGACAGGTAGGGGTAATGGCGGGCTTGACCTTTATTAAAAGCAGTAACATCTACCCCTACCATGACACCCTCCGATTGTCTCTGTAGGTTTTCACTACTTACCACTTAGATTGTAAACTCTTCGGGGGGGGGGGGGACTCCTTTCCTATTGTTACTTTTACTGTTTGTCTGAAGCACTTATTCCGATTATGTGATATATTATGTCACACATATTATTGCTGTGAAGCTCTATGTACATGAATGGCGCTATATAAATAAAGATATACATACATACATACATACATGACCAAGATAAAATAAGGTTATAGTGTAATTTTTGTCATTTGAGAGAAATCAAATTTTACTGGTATTTTTATGTTGCATTTTCTTTCTTGTACTTCCACAAGACACTTCTCTGTTCAAATGAAGACATGAAACTCTTGGCAGGCTTGTGTGCAGTTGACCTTCACTTGAAGATCCACAGTGCTCGAGTTATATTGATCTATCCAGACGTTAAGAAGAAAGAAGAAGACAAAAAAACTCTCAACAAAAGTATTGGTTTCGAAAGTGCATAATACAAAAGAAACCAGAATAGTTATACTTTTGAGGTTCACAATTTATCTTCTACAGAGTCCTTTTTAGTGATCCTTTGCAGAGATGGCTGAATACTATAAAGCTACAGTATTAATCCCGGGAGAAGTCGAACCATTTCTTCAAGCAAGGAAACAGAGACAATTTACTTCTGGGGTATGTTGGACTCCCTCTTTACAAGTCTTACTCTGATTCTGTCCACTGTGTCCCCCTTTTACCATTGGCTTAACGGGCTCGTCCTCATAAATGATGATACATGCTATTATAATCCAATTTTCTCTGATAAAAAAATGTACCCTTGTTACAGTATGCAAGTTAGTTGTACAATTTGATACACAAGCCCAAAGAGAAAAAGGATCATGTCATATCTTATATGCCATTACTGTATGTCAGGAAAACTTTGCGATATTTTCACGCACGTAATAAAAACATTCTGATAAAATAAATGTCTGGTGTTCTTTTCCCCGTTTATTTTTTTAAATGAACAAGCCAATGAGAAACAGAGTGTACACAGCAGCTCATGCTGGGGTGATGGACGGACAAGGTTCCAATACTTCTTGTACATCCCATCTAGCATTGTATGTGATTAACTATGTTTTTCTGTGTGCCTTTCCCTATCTGGGATGAGGTCTTTCACGGGATATCTTTAGTGTGATTAGTGCCCCAGAAAAGGGAAGAGGAAGCACATCAGAATTCATTAAAAAAAAAAAATATGTAATTAAAAAGTAGAAAAAAAGAATGTGATAATAGAGAGGACATTCATAGTCTGGCTATGAGAATGCCAATATACACCGTATTAAAGTAATTATTCAACATTAAATGAGCAATGTGTTGCAGTTCTCTCTGGTAGCAAAGGGGTTATATGGATGTTTGCCGCTTTCATGCGTTTTACTAAGAGAATACCATAGGCCGCAGCCAGAATTGCCAAATGTGCAGTAGAAGTGGAGATGGTTTCCCATGGTAAATTTGCTTTGTGGCTTTTGTCGCAAGTTCAAATTAAATTAAAGTTCTGCACACGAGCGAAATTAAACAAAGGTTTCGCCCACCTCTTTCTCTCTCTCAGAATCCACATTTCAGACTGTGGAGACTCTTGCTTTCAAACATTGAAAACAGTTTGATTATTCAAAAAGTTTTTTTTTTTAAACGGCTAATTTCGCATTCGTTCGCAAATGTGTGTGACAAGTTCACACATCTACACTGATAATGTATTAGAACAGGGGTCTCAAACTCGATCATCAAGGGTCACCAATAGTCCAGATTTTATGGATATCCCTGCTTCAGCACAGGAGGCTCAATTAGTGGCTCAGTCTTCGACCCCTGTATTAGATGGTATGCTATTAATGCACAGAATGTGACTGCTAGTCCTTATACAGTACATAGCTCAGCTACATTTTGCATGATTTTTGCAAGGTGCATTATTTATTTATCTGTTTTTTTTTTAATATACCTAAGTACAAGGAATTCTTATCATTAATGCATCAGATAAGCTGAACAATCAATGCTATTGCTAACAATGGATGTGAAATACTGCTGAATATTATGGAAAGATACCTCTGATTTAGTGCAATTATGAGTTGGCATCCGTCTGCACTAAGCACTTTGCTCTTCCCCTTCTGACACAAAACCTTGTAGAACTTTACAGTTTACAAGTTCATTAACAGATATATATGAGCCGTACAAGTAATCAAAGGAGTGTATATTACAGGGCATCTCCGTGTCACATCCGTGTGATACATAGAAAAGCTCAAGGTGCGCATGATACAAGAAATAAATCAAGCACCGAAGCTAAGCTTTATTACACAGCTCCAAGTTGCTGTTTTGGATTAAACCCAGTATTAAAGCAGCAATACCCATTAGGTAACCTCACTTTTTTTGATATAGGATGAGAATTGGGGGGGAGGGAGGGGGCCCTCTGGAGGTAAACTGCGTTTAATTCAGCTCCTGGGACCCGCTGGCTCCTGAGATATGAACGGGTGAAGTTATCTGTCTCACTTCCTGGTTTGCACGCAGGGGTTAAATGGCCGTCTAACAGGTAGATACAATGGGTGAAGTTGCAGCTGGCTATAGGCCGGCGTGAAGTTGGAAATTTGTACCAGATTTGTTTCCCCTAGAGAGGCAGTGACACCAGTAGCTACATCAGTTATTTTCTCGGGTACCGGGGTGTACCCAGACCTTAAATTAAAGCGGTTTATCTCCAGAGGACCCCCGCATTTCCTATTTGTAAAGGGGGGTACAAAAAAAAAACCAAGAATGAGGGATTACTGCTTTAAAATGGAGAGCTATTAATATCATAATATATTAACATTTGTAATCACAGTAGTCAAATATATAAATATGCCCCGCTAGCTAAATATATTGAAGACCTATATATATATATATATATATATATATATATACAGTATATATACAGTATATATATATATATATATATATATATATATATATATATATATATATATATATATATATATATATATATATATATATATATTGTAGTACATGCCCATGTATTTCCCAAATTGCCAACACTTGCAATAGTACAATGAAGTCACATAGTTACACTGCAGAAAGATGACTATTTTTCTTGCTGGCAGAACATGACTCGTTTGTATTGATTGTATATGTGACTCGTAAGGTATTGATTATTTAAGTATGATGAGCTTCCGAGTCAGAAAATGTGCATTTCCAATAAAAGTGACATTAGAGCTAATGTAAAACTAATGACACAAGCTGTAAAGCAGAGTGCTGCAGATACAGATTATATATCTATCCAGCTCATGTTGATGATTCTTTCCAGTAACAATTTTTACATAGGTAGTAGACGTTACCGCTGGAGCTAGATTTAACTTTAGCGCTATAATAAACAATGGTTAAGGAGACAATGTATGTGTTATTTTGTGTGTTATTTAGTGTTAACAGGAGTAAATACGTCTGCTATATCTGTATATTAATTTCCTGGATTGTACTTGTTTTTTGAAGTGGAATGACCGGAAGGGAGTGCTAGGCCATCCAGAGCCTGAAATAGGGCTTTTGTGTCATGGTGGCGAGATGCCTGTGTTAAAAAAGGAACACAACTGAGGTATCCTGGGGGATATGCTAATGGTATGAAAAGTATATTTAAATGAGAAAAACCTCCTAAAATACTGGTGTCACACCCAACAGGATCAAAACCCACAACCCCTGCTATTCAGGGCAGCAGCTCTAGCAGTGTGAGCTAAACCAAACGCTGGGAAATGCTACTGTCACAGCATACTTTTGAACTCTACTACTCACACCTGTAGCCCCCACTCCCTGGCTTCCTTATAAAGTAGACCCTTTCCACTTCTTGTTTGTCATTATTCCTTGGGCACAAAAAGGAGCTTGTGATATCTCGGAGATATGTGACAGTGGAATTTCTCAGCATCTGGTTTACAGCCTTAAATACTAGAGCTGCTGCCCTGAAAAGCAGAGGTTGTGGGTCCTGATTCTGTTGGGTCTGACACCAATATTGTGATATATTGCAACTTTTAGTTTAAAGGTTTTTTCTTGTCATTATTTGAAAACCTTCTTACAGTACGAGTCTTCCTTTAGCTCCATCAGTGCTGACGTGGCCTGCAAAACAGTCTATAGAAATGTATTGGGAGATCCACTAGAACTAAACCGGATAATGAATAGGAACACGACTCCAAGCAGAACATAAAACTATGATCTTGAAGCTACAAATGAGTTGGTAAACAATAATGAGGTCTCCCCAAATGAGTTGGTAAACAATAATGAGGTCTCCCCAAATGAGTTGGTAAACAATAATGAGGTCTGCCCAAATGAGTTGGTAAGCTTTAATGAATCCTTCCCAACATTCCTTTTTACGCGAAAACAGCAGCAGCATATTGGCCGGCTAAAAGTGATTAGTTTCTTTGGTTCTCCTAATTAATCATACTCTTTCAGTATGAATGGCTTAGATTGTAAATAAGTGAACAGTTAGCAAACCTGCTGGGTCTTGCAAGAAAGTACTGCAGACTATAGATCTTTGGCACATCATGGGCATCAGAAACAGATGCAACACAGCACATACTGTAAAAGCGCCTGATGATGAGCATTGGAATATGCGGCGACATACAAAGAGCAAGAAAACCCGACGGATGCTATTTATTGTCAGAGATAAAGGGGGTGGAGGGAGGTCAAAAGTAGTGCCAATTTCCAAACTCCCGCATAGTGCTTGAAATTTTGCCGCCGTCTTTTCAGTGAGATAACTAGTTCTCCAGCCATTTTTCAGACAAGATTTTGTACTCTGTGTTGTTTTTTTATGGACCAAAGGGAATGTGTTTTATGCAAATTTGGCAGTCATCCCATGATGCCACAATTGTGTGTCATTTATAGAAAATATGGAGCAAGGTTTTTATTTCTTAGTGGGATAGGAGTTTGGGCTACTCTTTTACCGTCGGGTAAAGGTGATGTGCGAACTTGCCGAGATTTGCTTCGACGCTGTTTCAATTGAACTTTTCTGAAATATTGATAAAAACTTTGGCTCCTAATGTTTCAGCAAAACATCCCAAATTCTCTGTTTTTTTTAATTTATTTAAAGTGGCGAAATAGCAGCTCTGCAATTGTTGCATGTTTTTATTTTTGAACCAAATTTTATTAAAAATATTTTGAAGGGAGAGATAAAGATTTATTTATTTTTAAATGAGAGGGGAAGGGGGCAGGGAAGGGTTAAAAGTGAAATGCAGTGCTCCACCCACCTACGCAATTCCAATCAAAGTCATGTTAACACATATAATACAGATAACAGTTCTCTTGAATGATGCACATTATCATCTACTGTACAGGTTTCATACACTTCCACTCTTACTTATGTATCCATAGATCCCAGATCTTGTAGAACCTTTTAGTCGAATGGTTTAAAAAGGCAGACAATCCCTCCATAAGAATAACCTCGCCCACCCTGTGGATTGCAGCAGTTTTTAAAGAAAAAGTTGGATTGAATTTTGCAATTAAAAAGGAATTAAAATTGATCAGCCACGCAAGTCCCTCTGACTTTTTGAGCGTCGAGTGACTTCGCCAGGTTGGCTAACGTGTGCGGGAAAATGTCGCACATCTCTATTAGGTGGGTTTCAAAGCAGCGCAAACCTTCTCAAGCTCCTTCATTTTACTATCAGGAAGGTAAACCAATTAATTAGCACAAAAATAAAAAAGCACAAGCTGCTTGAACTGTAGTGTTAGTAATTGACACAAAGAGCCCTCGCATGGTGCCATAAGAGAGGATTCTGTTCCAGGCTGGCCCCGTTACCAATAGCCAAGGATACATGGCAATGTTGTTGTATTCTAGTGTTGTCTCCCTGTATAAAATATTCTTATATTATCCTGAAAATGACAAGCAAGGGGTTATGTTTTTTTTATTTTTTTGTTGTCGACAGGTCTTCTTTGGCTTAATGATTATTGTTAATTCATTCTTGCTCCAGCTCATAACAGTAATGCACAAAGACTTTCCAGGCAGACTGGATAGAAAAACGTTTATTGGATTTCAGCATTTTTTTTATTTTTTTCATTTCTCATTTGACATATGCGTAATAGGCACATTTTGCTTTTAATCCGTTATAGCTTCCCAGTGCCAGCAGCTCAACACTAGCACAACAATCCCTTAAGAAGGATCCAGCCAAAATGTTCATAGAGTGTTTATTGATTAAGCCATTCTCACATTTTGTAACAGATTATCTTGCTATAGACATTAGCAGGTACAAGGACTATATGTACACTCACATACATCAAGTGTACACATGATGTAAAAAAAAAAACCAGGAGGAATAATTAGTCCCAACCTTCTAAACCCTGTCAGCATCATTCATGAAGAAATAGAAGACACGCGGAAAGTTGGTGCATTTCCCGCCCTACTGTTTCCCACAGTTTCTCTCTGCTGTGACAAATAAAAGAATCTCGGATAAAAGGCAATTTACAGTATAAAACATTGTTGTGCAACATTAAGGTAGAACGCACACGCTGACCTGCTCGTGATAGTGTTTTTTTACTGTACTCTACAAACATGTTCACCACCTGGTTACGAATCGGATTATCGTTCCCAAAGTATTGTAGCTAAAATGTGTATTTATGGAACGAACGGTTTACAGGTAAGACTTATTGGAGGATGCTAGGTGGCAGGGGTACTCAACTCCAGTCGCCAAGACAGTCCAACAGGTCAGGTTTTCAGGATATCCCTGCTTCAGCTCAGGTGGCTCCATCAGTCCCTGCTTCAGCACAGCAGGCTCAATCAATCTTCCACTGAGCCACTGATTGAGCCAACTGTGCTGAAGCAGGGATATCCTGCAAACCTCACCTTGGGGACTGGAGTTGAGAACCCCTGCTGTATGGGGATGCTGGGAAACATTGCAAAAAGTAGAGAAGCTAAAGAAACAAAAAAATAGAAATAAGCTAATGTCTACTTAGGGAGATTGCCTGTGGGGGCTATGGCTATTTTTGTGGGGGAACGGAGTTCCCGGGAACATTTTTTTGAGTTGTGGTTGCTTTTTGCCTGTTGCCGCGACTGGAGATTGGACACATTGCTTACATCTACATTTAGAGATTTGGCCTGTAACCAAATACATCTCATGTTTCACTGTTTTTATTGCCATTGTTCTAATGGCGACGCAAGCAACTCCGTTTAATTGAAACAATTTGGTCAATCAAATCTATTACGAGTGCCACGTTAAAACCTTTATGATGCTAAAAGTCTGGCAGCACCCGAGGGCCACCGGACTTCCAGGATCGCAGCAAAGGGCCACTCGAATGTCTCAAACAAATGTGAAGTCACCTGCAATCACCATCTAGAAAATGAGCAAAAAATAGCATGATGTTCCATGAATGTTATAAAGCTCCTGGGAGCGTCGGCCCTGTGACATTCAGAGAACGCCATAAGGGCACTGTAAAGGTTAAAAAGCAATTTGGGCACTTTTAAGCAACAATGCATTATAGCCCATAATTACTAAGCAGTCTTCTGCCACGAGAACCATCCGACGCTTACTGCCGATTGATTTGAATAGGCTCTAAGGTGCCTCCCAGTGCAGGGTTAAAAAAAAAAAGGTTATTCTATCTACAATACAGTATGTTTCTCCTCTCCTGAGCATATTTGTATATACTGAGCTTAGCTGTGTGCATTTTATTGATACTCACTGAACAAATAGGAAAATCAATACACAGGAAGTAAAAAAAAAAGAAAAAAAAGAATAACATTTTTAAAAAAAGCAAACACTTCTGGTCTGCCTAAATGGGACTTCTGGTCAACTTGATATGTGGAAGGTTTTTGTCATTGGGTAACCTTAATGTGCAGGGGGAAAAAATAATATTTATTGTGGGAGGTTTTTTTTCCATTATTAAACCATTTAATTTTAGATTAACTAGAGATTTTCATTTCTCAGAGCAGAAACTGCATCAGCCAGAGAATTACTGTAACTAAATGTTTCTGTTCTGTGTTTGCTGGATAATAGCTTCAAGATATGTGTTATTAGAATTACTGTAGAGCCTATATCCTGTAGAAAGAAGGAACTAAAATGACCAAATATTCCGTGCAGTTTTTGCTCAAATAGAGAAGAATTGGTCAACCAAACACTGCAGTAAATATATTCCATTTAACATGATATCTCACATTTTGTTCGCAATTTTCTGTCTTTACGGTTTTCCTGCCATGAAAGTACGTCATGGACAGAACAGTGTGTCCTTAAATTGTCATCATACATATTTGCCTTTTAGTTGTTATTGTTTTTGGTTCAATTGTCATTTGGCATTATTTTTTATGAAACCCTGATCTACATTGTAATTAAATTGTACAATGTACAATATAGAATACAATAAAGGGGCATAGTCTTCCTGAAGTTCCAAAACATGGTATTTTTTGGGATACAATAACAAAATCTACTGCCCTTTTCAAAACACAGAGACAAGCACAGTTGCTTTGCACCATGAACCACCTTAATCTGCATCTCGTTAAATCCAATTCAGAATGCTTTCTTTCAATGCTTTGTAAAACATATAATAAAATATACATATGTAATAGCAGATGCTCCATTCCTGGTATTTACAAGAGTAAACCATCTTTTCATTTGGTGGAAACAAATACAGATAGAAGAAGAAATCTCCGGTTTCCAAGATAATGAAGAAAGATTGAATTAGTTGCAGAAAGTATAAAAATGCTTCTTATAAGGCTGCACGACAGATGAAATGTATATTTCCAATTAAACAAGACTGGAGACACTGCTCTATTGTTGTGTGTTTTGATGAGGATGTCTAGGCACATATCTTGAAGTGACTTGGCATCCAAAACTGCAAATGACTAAAATAAAGAGGGTCAGAGGAGACATTGTTTATAATGAGAAGGATCAAAGATAATCCCATTTATCCTGGCTCCCCATATGATTCTCAAGTAGCAACAAGAGAAAAGAATCTAAGGGACATGGCGACTCTGCGGGTGCTGAAGGCAAGAATGAATACTGGATTAATAAGCATCTTCATTGGCACAATGGCTTTTTTGCTCTCAGGACACAGGAAGCTATTCTGACTTTAATACATTTCTGGAAGATAACAGGAGCGATCTGTAGCCAATGTCCTTCCCTATTATAACGATCTTGCTTGGAGGAGATGATCTGATAACATTGTTTGTTGAAGTAAATGGGAGGTTGGGCTACGTTATCAACATGGCTCAATAAAATGCACATTTTGCTTTTTTAATTGTGGAGCAGATTTTAAAAAAAATGCATCTTGCCTGGACTCTGTCATAAGTTTTGAATTCATGAACCACTTAATGTTTTGAGAACTGCATTATACTTTCCTATTTTCAGGGTTTTGTAATCTTTTCTTGGTGTTTCGTGCTCCGTTTAAAAAAAAAATGTTTTATTGCCTCTTGGCTCCTACTGTAGTGGCGACGAGTACTCTAAAACAAATCTGGGGCAATCACCAACAAGACTCAGGTACATGCTGGGTACATGCTGCAACATTTCAGTGACATTTCTGCAGACAGACTAATGGCCCATCGGATTAACAGCAGGGGTCCCTGGCAGTCCCATTCAAACTGATTGGGACTGCCAGGGACCCCTGCTGTGTTAATCCGATGGGCCATAAGTCTCTGCAGAAATGTCACTGAAATGTTTGCAGCATGTACCCAGCATGTACTGGGTCTTGTTGGTGATAGCCCCAGATTTTCCAAGGCAAGTTTAAGGCAAGTTTTAGAATACGCGTCGGCGCACCTGTACACTGCCTCTGAATGAATTGTTCTAGTCCATACCGGAGGGTTTGAGAATGTATTGTGACTTCATGGAACCCCAGTCGATCTAAACTGTCAACGTAAACCTTAAATTGCAGTAACATGGCTTACTTTTATTTTGAATAAACTAACATCTTTCTATATCATATAAAATTCTAACATTATCAACATAATAACAGTTTTGCTATTTTTTATGTACAAGCCAGAAGTTCCACAACTTCTTTTTAAACCCTACAGTTTATTTTCCTTTATAAAGAAAATGGGATTTCATTTAAAAAAAAAAGGATCTCTCTCTTTCTGTTTTGAGAACATGACTGCACACTGCTCCATAACCCAACACCCAGCCGTTCAGCTGGACGAACAGCAAACACACACGATTTGGATTAAGCCACAGCTTTATTAATTAAACAGCATACAAAAATGATCCATCCCAGCAACCAAACATCATTGGTTCCATAAAAACCCAAAAGACTGACCAAAAGGCCTTGTGGGCACATACAGTAAGACCAACAGGTTAGCAGCAAGCCCAGCCATTTGGCTACAGGGCATTGATGCCACCTTCACAGGCTCAATATCTTGCTTACTCACCATTTTCATGACATTTAAAATTATTTCTGTAAAGAACCCTCCCACAGCTGTGAGAACAACATATTAAATTATATATAAGAAACGTTATAAAATATTCCTTACTTATGTACGGTCGTATAATTTACTGACAAACGGGGGTTGGCTGGGGAATGTTGACTTCCCCTACCTTTCCCTTGCATGACACACTTTTAACTGAGCATTCAACTCTTCAGGACATTCTGTTCATGGCCTGAATTAAATGAAGATTATCAGAGCACAAAACAACTGCTTGTCCCAAATCTCCAATGCTACAAAAATCGGAAACAATTCTAGAAAAGTGAGATTGTTGACCAAACTTTATTCTGGCCACCTCTGAGGCCAGTGCTCAGTGCACCACTCTCGGTCCTAATAAGACCCAAATCCCACCAAACCAGCTGTGTCCTAATCATATACAATATCTCCTCTTTGCTGCCAACATGAGCAACGGTTGTAACCAGCCAACAAGGACTGCCACACTTCACAGGTTTTCCTTCAGTTGCCACATTATTCTCATTAAGTGATGCAGACATTTTATCCCTTTCATAGCCAGACTTAATCGACTACAAAATACTCTATCCATGGGTATCACTTTGCAAGTGAATGTCAGATGTCCCAACAATTACTACAGCTTCCTCAATGTAACTTTTTTAACACATTTAACTCTCTCAACCAAACCAATAAAAATTTGCAACTTCTCTTTGGGCAAGCGGAAAAACATCTAATCGGTGTCAATTTCATTACCAAAAAATGACAACACAGATACTGGACCATCCATCTTGCCTTCTGCCAGAGTAAGACCAAAATGAGCTGTAACTGATTCAACAAACAAAAACAGAGATCCACACCAGCAGGACCCATTATTTACTTATTTACCAAATATTTTACCAGGAAAGAATACCTCTCGTTTTCGAGAATGTCTACAAAAACTTCCAAATAATACACGCTACCAATTCTAGGAACATGCTAAAACTGCAAAGTAATAACTGGAAATTGAACACCCCATCAGCAAACACATAATGACAACATTTACATGAACTGTACCATCAGCAATAACTCCCATTAAAGAGCAAGCAGGTCTATTTTTTGTCCTCAACCGATGCTCCTTGACCTAAAGTTGTGGCCAACAATGGAAATGTTATTTAAGGTACAATACTTAACTTTTAAGGTGTCAATGAGGATAACCATAGATCAATGGCCTTTGTATCCTTATTCAAATGAGGCCTAGCCACCATTTTTTACATTAAACTGCTCTTCATACATACTGTATACTAGGCTAGCTCCCCAAATATCTTAAAACCCCCACAAATTATATCAAGATAATTGAATACAGAACATGCTTGGGATGTTTTCTCACCTAGCACACTCTGTAGAATTGAGAAACCTACAGTCACAACCAGTTTCCAAACGTTTTAGGAAACTCTTTCTTCTTATGTATACTCTCTACCTTGCCATAAGCTCTTCTATCTGACCTATCAACAACCTGCCTATCTATTGGCAAATGAATCCACAAATTCCCCTTTCTAAACGTTTGCACCCATCACGGGAGCTCCTGCCCAGACCTCTTACCCTCTAACTTAGTGGTAGGCAACTCCAGTCTTCAAATGCCACCCACAGTCCAGGTTTAAAGTATATCCCAGCACAGGTGGCCCAATCAGTTGCTCATTTATGCTGATTGATCCACCTGTGCTAAAGCAGGGATATCCTTCAAATCCATCCATGTGCAACATCATACTCCCCACAGTGGACCTCGACCTGTAGACCTTTATCAAGTGCCATCTTTACCTGCTTGGTCATGCTGCCATGCACTGCTTCCTCGATTACATTGGAGCGATAGTGTCCTGAGCCAATGATGCATCAACATCCTTTGCCAGCAGCCAATACAGTGCTCCATCTGCAAAACGTCCCTTCCTCTGCCGATATCCCCTGAGTCCAGCCTATGTTGCATACCACGTGCTTCTGCCCACCGATGTGACACCATGGCTACCACATCTTCCCTCTGAGCCTCCAGTCCAGGATCGGGCCCCATGCTAGCCTAGGACTGCGGCTTTTGCTGGAGCGCTTTCCACAACCCACCAACAACATTGGTGACATCAGGCCGCCAAAGATGACCTGACCAAGGCCTTTGCTTCCTCCCCTTTGCTTCCTTTTCACTTTGTGTCACTCCTCCCGCTCCTTAAATGACCTTCCTCTATACAGGCTCTCAGGTCTCAGAGACAGAGGCGATGATGGACAAGATCTCCTGGTACTCCTCGGGGTTCACAATTGCAGTAAGGCGTGTGCACACACTGGTACATGAATATAAAAATATATTTAAAAATTAAGATTCTATTAATTCTGGTGCATCAATGCTGTACAGGGACCTCATGCAATTAATCTCAAATATAAATAAGCATAAATGTGAAAGATGACAGCAGGCACAAAGAGATTATTTATTCAGCTATAAAGAATAACATGCAAAGTTTGAAGCATCCTTGTATTTTGGGGCTATGCTGCTAGGTTTGAAATGGCATGATTTGTATAAACAAGAACCCCTCCCCCCATGAAAATACTGCACTACACATCCAGGCGTGATGATGTAATCCCACGAAATAATATTACGGGCTGCGTTTTTTTTTTTCTTCTATCGACCGCTTTGTTGTTATGGCAACCCATAGAAAGCAACTAAAATATAAAATATAACCCTGCCAGAATAAAAGAAATGCATATATAAGTACAATGTAACAAATAACGTTACATAATCTGTCTTCACATTGGAGGAACACTAAGTACAACACCAATGTTAGAAAGTCCCTTCGGGACAAATATAAGAATAAGTAAAACAAGCACGAGGAAAATAAAAATATACATGCAGTGTAACATAATTTAGGTTTACTGTTAATGAGATACAAGATACACCTCCTCAATGTCCCCCAACTAGCTTGTGACTACAGGTAAGCTATTCAAAACTACACACTCCTCCAGTATGCTCTGTCCATCCCTAGCAAAAATGTCCCTCAGCCAGACTCATCCCAACCCTCTCTCAATCTTTTTCCTTTCCATGGGCCTAATAACAGTCCTATCCCTTGCACCTATCCCATCAGGAACTCTAGATCTGAACGTAACACTCCTGTTTGACCTGCTCATCCTGACCTAAACTACCTACACTATCCACTGATACCGCACCCACTTCCAGTAAGTAATCAAATGATGACGACCAGTTCTACAGCTATGGATTTGCCGGAATAGACAGATGATGCTGACTTCAACAAATGTCAAAGAGGAGGGACAATATCTAGCCTATTTCTTTCAGGTTAACCCCGTCCACTTGTCAAACCTAAGCCAATAGAAACACTTTCTTCCGAGTAGACAAGCCAATCACTGAATACAGATTCTTTAAACAATAACAACATTAACCTCATCCTTGCTACAGGGCACTTTTTCCTGCAGTCATGCATCCATTACCTAATGTCTATGAATCATTTATTATTGGGCTACTTTTGGACTGTTTTCGCGATGTTATTGGGCAGTATTTTTGGGAACTATCTGGCAACACTGCTCCCCACAATGCAGCGCCTGCTCCGCGGGAAACCAAAATGGCGAAGGGCTGCAACCGAACCGAGCCGTTTGCGCGTTCCATGTAAGGTTTTAGAGCCACCTCTCGCCCTCTCACCGGCTGCGGGCAGCGACAGTGAGACCAAGAGGAGTTCCCGGCGCTGTCTCCTGGGGGGGCGGTTAATTTGTTTTATGAGGCGCTTCGCACCACTGCCGTGACCGAATGAGGTGAGCGCGGTGGTGCCAAGCCACCAACTGTGCAGTGCAACTGTTAGGTATGTATACAACTTTGTTTTCACTTTGGTCGCCGCGGAAAAATCCTGATCGCCTTTGGGAGCATTGAACCGAAAAAGTTTGGGAACCACTGGTCTATGGGGTTTCTATAAATCTTTCTACAATGAGGTCCACAGCTCTTTGTCCCAGTGATTAACTTCTGGATATCTGGCACAGTAAAGTTGCATGAAGGATAATCAAAGAGTTGATGAAAGGGTTAAGCATTTTATTTAGTCTCCCGGTTAGAACTACATATTAAAGTGCGGCTGTGCAAGAGGATGTGTTGAGAATAAAGCCTCAGAACACAGGTCACAGTGTTAGCATTTCCTGCTAACACCCTGTGGAATTAAGTTGACAAATACATACTTTACACTTTATTGCTGTTTTATTTGCAAAGTGCTCAGTAATTTTATTTTTGGCACTTGTTTCTGTCTCCAGAAACACTAGACCTGGGCCAGTGCCACACTGCAGTCTGGGGGAATATGCTGCCTGGTACTCACAGTCTCCCACGCCTTTGCTGCATATTATGAAGATGTCTTCTTCATCTCTTGGCTTATTTTCACTATAAATTAGCTGTCCTTGGCAGAGGGTGACAGACTGCACTTAAGCTGTACTTTATTTGTATTCATCTGCATTCATCAGAAGAAGCCAACTATGTTCCGGGAACCTATACACCCTATATACTGTATGTAAACTATGATGTACTTTGTATATATGTGTTAATAAATGAAACATGCAAACATGTAAACATGTATGCTAGGTGCCTATTAGTTTATTTTTACTTAAAGCCTCAATCCAGCCCATTTTACCCAAAGATTTTTAAGCAACGAGGACCATATTAACTAAGTAGTGCTAAATTGTAAAGAATGGACCATATAGTGCTTAGTAGTTTAACACATCGTTTAGTAAATATGGCCACATGTTCTTTGCTGTCAGAAGATCTCTAAATACAATACCCCTTTGTCCCTTTATGAAGTAACATTGCTTAATGTATTACTTCCTAATATTAAATGGGTACATTATTAGTGTAGAATTAGGTTGTTATGTATTAAACAAACATATATGTGACATAACACAGATGTTTCAGTACATAGGATTACAAAATGTAGTATTTTCACAGTAGGGCTATTATAAATAATAGTAAACTCTACAAGAAAAGTGCTTGTGAAACCACCAGTGACTGTCGAAGTAAATATACTTACCAAAAATAATGAATTTATCACTAATCAAAAATGACCCTTTAATTACCCTGAAAAGTGCTTCTTACGATGAAGACTGATCTTTTAGTTCAAAGGCAAAAAGGCAAAAAATTAAAATATATTTTTGTAATTTTCAACAATAGTGAAAATATATGTGAAAAAGAAATACCCTTACATGGAGTGCCTAATAAACTGGCAACATGGGGACTGATCTGTTCTATGGAATTGCCTTTCAATTTTCCCAATGCATTCCTCATTCAAAGCGGTTGACATAAAGGAGAGACAAGAAGAAGAAGGACATCTACTGTAGTATGCCAAAATATATTGGTAACTGCTTAGGATTAATAGCACTCACAATACTGTAGGTAGCAAAGCAGCAAAAGGACTGAAGGGACTTCTTGTATAAGTTGATAGGATTAGTGTATCCTTCCTCTAACGTACCCATATATTGTACACTAAAGACTATCATATAGAAAAATGTGCAGTGATTATACTGTACATAGGGTTGCCAGGTGGCTTCTCCAAAAATAATGGACACAATGGTGAAAGGTACGACGCGCTCGAGACACACACCTACACAACTCTCCATGCTGTTTCCTCCTCTCCCCACCCCCAGAGGCCTGACACCACCTCCTGATTGGTGGCTGCTGGGTAATGCCGCTAATTAGGATGGAGGAAGCTGCCCAGCCCCCTAGCAACAGCCCTGCTCTCTCCCTGCTCAAGGAAATTCTTTAGCTCCTCGAGGCGGGTCCGGTCACTATGTCCGGAGAGGTAATACTGGAAACATACCTGTCCTGTATTATGGCTCATTTTTTACTGGACAGAGTGTCCAAATACAGGACAGTCCAGTTCAATACTGGACACCTGGCAACCCTAATTTAAAGTGCCTCGGTTTGACTCTCAGATGTCCATGTTTGTGAGGTTGTAGGGTACTATTTCATGGGGTGGTTGGCTAAGTTAAGATATTTTAATATGCCAACCTCTCACATGAAATTGTGAACAGTCCTTAATAGTTTCAGAAGGTGCCACAGCAGAATGTTTTTTAATTTTTTTATTGTGCATATGATAAATTAAGGTATATGTGATTGTAACAGGAAAAGTCACATTGCTTGGTTATTTGCGAGTGAAAAGTCATCCTGAAAAACTGTCAGCTTTAAGGGCATACGTGTTGAACTCCCGACTGCCAAGAAGTTGTGGATAATGACAGGTAATGTCAAGCTGAGTTACTATTTTCAGCTCAGCGCTGCTTAAAGGACATAACAGCCATGGAAATAGAAACATAAGTGAAACGAATTCAGATCAGGCGGCAGGGACTCAGTTTTGTGTGACAGTGGAGGTTGCTGATGTGAGTGCAGACCAGTGTGACTTACCACAACTGTGGGCTCAGACAGTTCTCTGCGTTATTCATTTGTGTCGACCAAGTATACTAGATTTAGTTCCCCAATTTCAGACTGGTTAGTGGCTTCAACCAATACAGTACATACAATATTTAAAAAAAATAAGAATGCAAGAAAAAAAAAAGGTTTGTGTGCATTTCATTGTATATTTATTTACATACAGTACTTGGATGTTATAACTATTATAAAGCCAAACATGTCTTAAACAGATTTGTCGCCAGGCACATTTTTCAGGTAATGAAAAGGCAAGTTTAAAGCACATGATATGTGATTGTGAGAGCTGATTTGTGACATTTGTTTCATGCGTGAAACTGATACACACAGTATGAACAGACTGGGTTTTTATGTACAGAAAAAGGTTCTAGATCCCCAAGTGAACAAATATTAATTTGTATTTGAAGTACAATAAATAATCCAACCTTACACATCCACAGACACAAACCCACACACACATACAAACTGAATACATCAAACTTAGACTCAAACATAAACGTTTAACATACTGAAAATAAATTAAAGCAGCAATACAGGTTTCCCTTTAAAACATTTTTAAACGTTTAATTACAGGATTGAAGTAGGAGATCTTCGGAGCTGAACTGTATTAATTGTAGCTCCGGGAAACTCTGCTTCCAGAGATAGTTATCTCCAAAGTGGTGCTGGTATCTCTTTAGTCAAAGAAACTGTGCCTAACATAAAGGCGGTATTTAAATGTACCACGTCATGCGGGTCAATAGTAAGCTCAAACATATGCACACTCAGGGTTTTTTGTACAGAATTTGATTTTGTCTACACCCAGATGTTTTACATAGTTACATAGTTACATAGTTACATAGTTACATAGTAGATGAGGTTGAAAAAAGACTTCCGTCCATCAAGTTCAACCTATGCTAAATTTAGACAACAGATACGTTATCCTTTATCTATACTTACTTATTGATCCAGAGGAAGGCAAACAAAAAAACCCATTAAGGGGAAAAATAAATTCCTTCCTGACTCCAAGAATTGGCAATCGGATTAATCCCTGGATCAACATCCTTCCCATGTACTGCTGCGGCCAGCTTCAATCTTACAAATGCCCGTAATTGTCCGGGGCTTTTTTTGGCTGGCGCCGAACTTGGCCGTGCTCAGCCGCATCTTCCCCTCCCCTCGCGACCCCCTGGCTGCTTGGCTGCTCCGCCTCTGCTTCGGCAGCTTCGCGCGTCTTCCCCTCCCGTCGCAACCCCCTGGCTGCCTCTGCTCCGCCTCTTCCCGCATCTCCCCTCCATTCCCCTGTCCCCTTACCCGGGGATGCCGGCGGAACGTGTGACCGGCGCCACAGTGACGCGCGGTATGCGTCACATGCCGCGTCTGCCCGGAGTCTGCCCGCACATTGCGGTGGCGGCCGCAGAAGACTCAGCTCGGCCGCCACTGTATACTTATTTGGTATATCCCTGTATACCTTTCCCATCTAAAAAGATGTCCAACCTTTTTTTGAACAAATCTATTGTATCTGCCATCACAGTCTCCATGGGTAATGAATTCCACATTTTAACTGCCCTTACTGTAAAGAACCCTTTCCTTTGTTGCTGGTGAAATTTCCTTTCCTCCAACCTTAAGGGATGGCCCGAGTCCTTTGTACTGCCCGTGGGATGAATAGTTCTATTGAAAGCTCCTTGTATTGTGCCCGAATATATTTGTATATAGTTATCATATCCCCTCTTAGACGACTCTTTTCTAAGGTAAATAAATCTAATTTAGCTAGCCTCTCCTCATAAATTAGATTGTCCATCCCCTTTATTAATTTGGTGGCTCTTCTCTGGACTCTCTCTAGTTCCATAATGTCTTTTCTTAGGATTGGTGCCCAAAATTGTACTCCATATTCAAGGTGTGGTCTTACTAGTGCTTTGTAAAGGGGCATAATTATGTTTACCTCCCTTCCATCCATTGCCTGCTTGATGCATGATAAGATCTTGTTTGCCTTTGCAGCTACTGCATGACATTGGGCACTATTGCTAAGCTTGCTGTCTACAAGCACTCCTAAATCCTTCTCCATCAAGGATTCCCCCAATATATCTCCATTTAATTTGTAAATCGCCTTTTTATTCTTGCATCCCAAATGCATAACCTTACATTTATCTGTATTAAACCTCATTTGCCATTTACCTGCCCACGTTGCCAGTCTCTCCAAGTCCTTCTGAAGAGAAATTACATCCTGCTCTGATTCTATTACCTTACACAATTTAGTATCATCAGCAAATATGGAGACTTTGCTCTCGATCCCAACCACAAGGTCTTTAATAAACAAGTTAAAAAGCAGGGTCTTGTGTGAAACCGTATCAAAAGCCTTTGCAAAATCTAAGTAGACCACATCAACTGCATTACCCTGGTCTAAATTCCTACTTACCTCCTCCAAGAAACAAATAAGGTTAGTTTGGCAAGATCTATCCTTCATAAATCCATGCTGACTATTACTGATAATTTTGTTTTCCATTAGGTATTCCTGAATATTATCCCGTATTAAACCTTCAAGTAGTTTCCCTACTATTGAAGTCAGGCTTACAGGTCTGTAATTTCCCGGTTGTGATCTAGCTCCCTTTTTAAATATAGGCACCACATCTGCTTTACGCCAATCTTGTGGTACTGAGCCTGTGGAAATGGAGTCCTTGAATATTAAATATAATGGTTTTGCTATTACTGAGCTTAACTCCTTGATAACTCTTGGATGTATGCCATCGGGGGCAGGTGCCTTATTTACTTTAATTTTTTCAAGTCGCTTATGAACTTCTTCCTCAGTTAACCAATTGGTCATTAATATGGAGGTTGTGGCTTCCTCCTGCGGCGCTACTATTGAACTTGATTCTTCCTTGGTAAACACAGAGGCAAAGAATTTGTTTAATACCTCAGCTTTTTCGTCAGGGAGGTTTTAAATACAATGTGGTAACGTGATGAAGAAGCACCATGTCTCCAGAGCTCAATATGTTGGGTCTGGATGGGGACGTTGGTATAGGGTTTGCATGTCTACCTCATGCTAGGTCTGAGACTTCAGTAGTGTTTTCCGGGAAGTAATGACTTGGTTGTACGGTGGGTCTCAAAAAGTAACTGATGCTAGGCCAGTCATGAAGCAAGCTTCTGCCGGGGTGTTAACCTCCTCCCCCCCCCCCACCCACATCTCCCCCAATGTGTGGTAATGCTTGGGTATCAAGCTCATCTTGGCATAGGAAGTGAGGGTTCCAGGCACAGGTAGGAGGGGGCTGCATTCTCTGTTCAGCAGGTAGTGATGGCATCAGGCTCGGCTGAGGGGTTAGGTAATAGAAAATAGATGAATAGCAAAAAGGTTGACAGTTTGTTTTAATCGTAGACCTGAGAGGCAAACCCTCTGGGCGTGCACTTAGCAGCACTTGGTGTAAAAGGAAAAATATGGAGGGGCGTGTTTGTTAAAAATGTATTTTGCTGCCTGGATTTAAAGAAGTACTACTGAAGCAAGACTTACTATTCCCATTACTGCAGGTAAAAAAGTGAAATGTCTCTGCACTTCCTTGCATGTCCTTGCGGCCCCGTGATCGCAGTGATGTCTCGTGGGTTCCACAGTTGTTTTAACTAACAATAGGTGATGCTAGTGTGTACTGTAGGTAAGCTAAATGCAATGTACAGCTCAACCCCGTTATAGCGCGACAACGCAGATCCGCTAATAACGTCATCTGAGTGTGGCTCCAGATTTAAAAACATTACACACACACATTATAATTAAAATAAAATTAAATTATAATTTTATTTATTTTATCATATATAAAATAATAATTGATAAATGACACCATATCATACAGGAATCGAACCCAGGACCTTTTATATGCTAGTACCAATTCTCTACCTGCAAGCCATAGGGTTTGTGTGATGTCCCAGACTCTAAAAACAAACTTAACATATGGTGTAGGGGTGTGTATATGAGTTCGTAAGCAATAAAACATTGAATGATTAAAAAAAATTCCCACATGGTGTAGGTGTGTGTGTATATGTCATGTGACCATCCTCTGCTCTTGAAAGTCTATGTAAGTGCCACGCACATGGACGCAGCCTGATGAAGCAGGGTGAGCTGCAGAGAGGAGAAAGGTGCAGATGCCGGTAGTCGCGCGGTGAAATTTTATAACGCGATCCCGGTTATAACACGGTCTCATTCTGTGGACCCCGAGGACCGCTTTATAACAGGGTTCAGCTGTATTCTGAGGCTACTACAGTTATGCATGTTCTATATAGTACTGTATAATAAATAAATAAATATACTATATAAGAAAAGTGGCAGTTGTTTTTTAAGACACCCATAACCACCTCTTGTTCCCATACATACACTCTTTCAATTATAGAAAACTAAAGCAAGACACCAGACACAGTCTCTGTGGTTGTGGTAAATATTGATTAATTCATGTGTTATAACAGTTTTTAATGAAGCTTCCCCAAAAATTTAAATCTTCCGCAAACTGACCGTGGCTGTCTCTTGTGAAGTTCCACTTGTACAATACATGCATTACTGAAAGACTGTATTGTTCTGTAGTCTCACCGCTGAGCATGCGTGCTCTATGCCTGTTCAATGGAACACATACAGTATGCATCCATTGCCATATTGCTCATGCCCACAACCTACTCTAGCTCTACACTACAGAGTACACTGGCGACACACTTTATTCGAGCTCGGCTAGTCCCACGAATTCGGGTATACCCGGGTGTATTGAGGTTTGTGACTGTTTTCTGACCGAGTGCATTGGGTTATTTTCCAGGCAGGGATAGAAGCATTTTATTCCCGCTGGCTGCAATACTGCACAGTATATATATATATATATATACTGCATTACAATTCATGAATTTATGCCATCTGGTAGACACGCGAAGCATTGCAGCCTATTAAATCCTAATCATTATCATTTAACAGATCAGCCGCCCGTCAGCCAGGCATGAACCCAGGCTGGGAAGGCAAACGCAACGGGGCTTGTCAGAGGTGAGGAGCGGCGCATTCCAGGTATCTGCCAGGTACATACTGGGTATTTGCTCGAATAAAGTGTGTCGGTGCAGTATCACCCCATAAATAATTAAAACATCTTTTCATTTTTCAACAGCGGGATCGGGTTGTCAAAAGGAAAGTCAATTAAGCACTGCCTTTTAATTGTTGATACAGTTTTTTTTTTAATTGTCTTGAACATAATGTACTAAACTGTATTCAATTATGTTTAACTGCACAATAAAGAAAATAAAAGGAACAGTGGTGTGTTGAATATGGAGCAATGGGTTTGTTTGTCAATAGCCTCACTGCAATTTTCTTTGTTTGCTTAAAGATTTATCCGCGGCTCGCCATGTCCCACTGCTCTGAACTACAATATAAATGTTTTCTGGAATTGCTGTCAGGTCTATAACTGATGTGGTTTTAATGGGTCTGTCTGATTTATTCAAATTTGATATTTTGCTATCAACACACAGACAGAGAGCTGGTGTATGTACAGAGAGCTGGTGTATGTACAGAGAGCCGGTGTATGTACAGAGAGCTGGTGTATGTACAGAGAGCTGGTGTATGTACAGAGAGCTGGTGTATGTACAGAGAGCTGGTGTATGTACAGAGAGCTGGTGTATGTACAGAGAGCTGGTGTATGTACAGAGAGCTGGTGTATGTACAGAGAGCTGGTGTATGTACAGAGAGCTGGTGTATGTACAGAGAGCTGGTGTATGTACAGAGAGCTGGTGTATGTACAGAGAGCCGGTGTATGTACAGAGAGCTGGTGTATGTACAGAGAGCTGGTGTATGTACAGAGAGCTGGTGTATGTACAGAGAGCTGGTGTATGTACAGAGAGTGTATGTACAGAGAGCTGGTGTATGTACAGAGAGCTGGTGTATGTACAGAGAGCTGGTGTATGTACAGAGAGCTGGTGTATGTACAGAGAGCTGGTGTATGTACAGAGAGCTGGTGTATGTACAGAGAGCTGGTGTATGTACAGAGAGCTGGTGTATGTACAGAGAGCTGGTGTATGTACAGAGAGCTGGTGTATGTACAGAGAGCTGGTGTATGTACTGCTGTATGAAGTGTATTGAAAGAATGTATCCAAATGTAGTGCTTAACCATTGATATACTGTATAGGCAATTCAAACTAATGCCCAGCTCAGGTGCGCTCTGGGTGAAGGCTGAACCACCATGTCCCCGGGCCGTTTCGAGGGGCTCCCATTCTTCGTCCAGCTGCAGTAGTGAGAATCCGTTTGGTTGAGAATGGAGGAGGTCGAGTGATAGAGTGACATTGTTGTGTACTCTTATCTACCAAACAGTGACAGGGTGAATTTAGTATATCTGGGAGACCTATGTATAGGTCTACGGTCCAGCAGTGACTGGATTAATTACAGCTTTAAATAAGCTGGCTTAATTAACGACGTCCCAGTTGCCTCGTTAAGGGGCTTGAAAAACACAGACTCTGGACTTGTTCATTGTTCTTCTTCCTTATTGCACCTGGCTAAAATAAAAAGCTTATACTCAGAACACCCACGTGTCGTTGCATTGTCCCTGCAACACAAACCTTTACTAATGTTATAACACAGATGACTACGGTGCAGTTAGTTCTAAGGCCTCGTTCAAGGTGCTGGCTTCGGGGGCAGGGCGTGCTGACGTGCGTGCTGCCGTGAGCAACAAAGTATTCAAATTGAATACTTGTTGTCAGGGTAGCTACTGGCCTGCCTCCGAAGCCAGGAGTTGCCGCTGACGACAGCTTCAGTAAACGAAAATTTCGTTTACTGCAGCTGAAGCAGCGTCACAGGGACCAAGGCAGCCAATGAAATCATTCTTCAGAATGATTTCAAGGCTGCAACACCTCATCCCTGCTCTCTGTCTGTGGCCGGGAGGATTAGGATGTGACGTCAAAGACACGCCCACTGAACGACAGAACGCCCAGGCTGTCGGCAGGGGATGATCGGACGTCTCCTACACCAGCAACGCGCGCACTCGCGGACGCGCGCCCTCCATATGCCAAAGCAGGCACCCTGAACGATCCCTTAATGTCTTTCGATATCATCCCCCTCCTCTTTTACTCACAGACCCCTCCCTCCTCTTTTACTCTTTCCCCCTCTTCTTTTTCTCTCACCCCCTCCGTCCTCTTTTACTCTCTCTTACACCCTCCTCCCCCTAAGTGGGGAATATGGGTGCGGACTCGTAGGGGCCTAATTTTCAGGTTCAGACCAGCGGGGGTGGGCCCCCTTTGTCACTGGGTAGGTCACTGACAAGCTCCGCAAGTCCCCACCCACATTGCCCAGCTAGGGTGAAAAAAATATTTGATCTGTATAAAGATAACAAAAAGGTTAAAATGGTCATAGAGACAGTTGGCCCTGATTTAAAATGGCTATGCGAGCTGCCAGTCCCCCACATACAATGTGTATGTCATTTGTGCGTCTGTCACAACTGCAAGGAGGACGCTATGCGCCCAGACAGGGTCCTCACAGAGCTCAAGTAGAATTTAAAGCTGCCAATCAAATTAGATGTCAACATTATTTTTGTTTTTGCTGAAAGGATTTCCATCCTCAAATTGAACATCATGCATGTTTTTTGTGAGGAAACGTCATCTTATACTGTTTCAAATGCCGTTTTAGAGGGAGCTTCCGTGGGAGCCTCAGCAGGCGGCAGCCTTCTCCTAAGCAGCCATCTTGGAACCCCGGTAATAGCGTTTTAGTGTAAAAAATGCAGTTGTTGTTCATTTAATTTGGAAAATGGATTAGGGGGAGATTGGGTTGGGGGGTCGTGTTGCTATGTATATTGGCGATAAAGTAATTCTAAAATCAAATCATTAAAATGTGTGCTGATACGCAAGTGTACATTATTGTTCAACGAGCAGTGTCGCGCGTACATGCATCCCACAGTGTAACACTTTCAGTCCGTGCAGTATGTACAGCATGCAAAGAATACAGGAATCTCTCTACAACACACAGACCATTCAGAATCCATTTCACATAAGAACAAGTAGTTTTGAAGTGAAACTTCTTTGCTGGCGCCTACATGGTTTTCATAGGGAAAAAATGCATTGCCTTGTAACGAAAAAAAAACGTAACCAAAGTCACGTCACGCTGCTAATGGGCGCGCGCCCATCACACGTGCGCATTTGTCTATCATGCGCTCGCATGCGCCCATCGCGCATGTGTAGAAGAGAAGCTTGCAGGCCCCACCACGCATGCGCAGTAACTCCCTTGTCCGCCAAGTACATTGGCGCTCCCCCCTCTTCCAGCACGCATGCGTACTAAAGGCCGCAGGCCTCTGTGCATGGCCGCAGGCCTCTCTGATCATGTGCGCCACAGACTGAGGCAGAGGAGCCGGGAACACTGGGCATGGAGAGAGTGAGAGAGCCGCGTCTCCTGAGATCCCTGTGCTGTCACACACACAGTCACACACCAGAGTCACACACACATACACACAGTCACACACACACATACACGCAGAGTCACACACACATACACGCAGTCACACACACATACACGCTGTCACACACACATACATGCAGAGTCACACACACGCAGTCACACACACGCAGTCACACACGCATGCAGTCACACACGCATGCAGTCACACACGCAGAGTCACACACAGACACAGTCACACACATAGTCACACACACACAGTCAAACACACACACACAGTCACACACGCAGACTCACACACAGCTTCACAAACGCGGAATTGACAGTTAGTATAAATATATTGGTGCTATTGTGTTTTGTCACTGAAATTGTGTTTTGATTATTAATTACAAACATCACCATCACAAATTAATTTGTGTAACAAAAGACAAAGAAGTTTCACTTAAAATGCTTGTTCTCAGCACACATAACCCTTTTTATTTAAAAGAAACCATTTTGAATGCAACATTGTAGTGAATTTTATTGCTTATAAAGGTTCTTGTGGTGATTTTTCATCTCCCTTAAGAAAAGTTGCATGATTTTACAGTGAACACTATAACTCTACACACATAACTACAGCACTAGCAATACATGTGCCTGAATGGCATATCCTCTGTCAAATATGACTGTAAACCATAATATAGTATCAGTGCATATACGTGTATGTAATCTCTCACTTCTGAACAACTCCATTATATCCTCCCAGACAGAAACATTTTTCAAACACAAATCTCCTGAACAGAGCATCAGATTTAAAAAATAAATACAGCGTTGGTGAAAGTAAGAGTAACAAATGTAAACGCAAATAAAAATGACAATAAGCCTGGGCTGCTGCTTTATTTCAGCTTGGTTCATGTTGTCCATTGTCATGAAAACTGTGAATAATGGCTCATGTGTGAGGCAGTACTTGTAATGTCTGTGACATCATGCGTTCCGAACATTCACCACAGGCCTACAGGGAAAAAGGTATGAGCAATTCTTAGAATCACAATGTTTAGCATCACTAACATCACTTCATAGTGCTCCATGGGATTGTGTATTAATATAAATGATTGAAGTGTCATGTTTAATTATCTCTGATATTATCTTTGGCATATAACCGACATGCACTGTTAGAAAGAAGAATGTACAGCGTACATGGATAAGGCTGGCTTTACACCACAGTCTGTACTGACTATTCTCCCTGTGCATTGTACTATGCTGTCACAGTGCAATATTACACACTACATTACACATACAACTGCAGCCCACAGAAATATAGCATTGATACTATAACTTCAATGTACACCTCAATCCAATTTAGGGGGCTATTTATCACATTCCCCAATGTGGATAATTTTTGCAATAAAATAAAATTCGGCAAAGCAAAAGAATCCCATTTTACAGCAATGAGATTTTTGTTTTTATAGATCTGGTCCTGCTATTTTTCACCTTCGTTTTAGAACCAGGACACTTTGATAAATAAACCACATTAGAGTTGTTATATTTTGACAGCTGTTTTATGCAAGTTTTTCATAATGCAAGTTTTCTCTTTTCCAGAAAATCAGTTGTGATTATTTTATATCTGCATGTTGAAAATTTTATTTTTATTGAGTTTGCCGTTATTACAACAAGAAACATTACATATGTATCTTGCGTCATTTGCTATATACCGTAAACATTAATAATAGCTGTGTGCAGAATCCGTAGATGTGCATTATACTGTATAAATGTTGGCCATGGAAGATTCTTATCCTCATATTGTTCGTTGTAAAACAAGTGTGTTATCCTTATAGCAAGAGTTTATATACCATAGTAAACACTTTACAACACATTAATTGACATGCTGTCTAATTCTATGTCAAGTATCACAAAACTATTTAGGACAAACACAGATAAATAACCAGAGGAGAACAGAGATTTAAAAAACAGGAGGAAGAGGTGAAACTACAGTATATACTGTATATATTTGTGTTTGGCCAGTAATATTATTTAGCATGATGAATCTCTTATTGCTTGGTAAAGGATATCATCAAAAGCAAATGTATCAATCAATACATATGCATTCTTTGTGAGTTAAGTGTTACATCAATACGAAGGAAATTACACATGGTGGAGAAAGGGATTCCAGGCACTGCCTTTTACACGCTATACAGGCAGTCCTCGTTTTACAACGAATGGCTTATCCAACGCTATGCAATGCATACCTAATGTTCATTTTTACAACGCCAAAACGGCTTATCCAACGCTCTTATAACGCTTTCCAACGTTATACGTGTATGTGTGTGTATATATATACACACATACACATAAACAATGTTGCAAAGCGTCGTAAGAGCGTGTGTATGTATATATATATATTATACTATATAATATAATATATTATTTATTATGTTATATATATAATACAGTATATATACTATATAATTTATGTGTGTGCTGCATATTTTATTGCCTGCGTAAAATATTTGGTGTATTTTAGTGTTAAAAATGCCTTCAGGAACGGAACCTTTCATTTAAACAGTGTTCCTACGGGAAAATGTGTTTCGCTTTACAACGTTTCGCTATCCAGCGCCATTTTGAGTAACGCATTGTGTCGGATAACCGAGGACTGCCTGTACTTTTATGTAAAGAGGGAAAAATTGTAACGTTTGGGTGGAGATTGGTATTATTGGCATTTATGTATATGGATGTCTGTTTGGCAATTTTGCATACCAATTAAACAATTATTTTAAACTAGTAAAAAAACATGATGTCCTACTTGTAGAATGAAACCTGACTGCTACATGGAAGGGTTAGTATTACTTAAACGTGAATTTAATGAAAATATAATTGCCGCAAATGGAAAAAGGAGGCACAAAGGTACTTACAAAATTACACAAAGTATCTATCCCTATTGTGGCAATGAAAACAGCGGTCCATCCATAAATCAATTACAATAATTAGAAACATTTATTTGAAAACCAATAATAACGTATAAAAGGCTCTATATTAATATTAATTTTAAGAGAGAGAAAAAGAGGAGCTTTACATCTTTTGTCTTAGTTAAGTGGCTCTGGAAACCTTTGGGCTTCGCCTTTTAATAAAAAACATATCTTGATGTTTTATAGGGGGAAAAAAAGATGAGTCTCATAAAAGTGTTCAATTTTAAGGGCTAAATCCACTGATGTCTAAATCCTCTGTTCTAATGAATTCAGGTGTCAGGATGGGTCTCAGGAAGTGCCAGATGCTGACTTAGCTTTGTCCAAGTTTAACACTTTTTTTTATTTTATTGCGCTTTCCTTATCAACCTTTCAATTTGATTCCAAAAGTAACATTAGTTGCAGCACTGGAACCATTACCACAGAAACACTCAGTTATGGAGATGTGAGGTGAGCAGAGAAGGGGAAGGAGAGTAGGCAGTAAGGACTTATTAATGTGAGTGTAATTTCCCGGGAGCAGGGCCCGCATTATCTTCCGTATCTCTTTGCGCTTGTTTGTCCTTATTTGAGATGTCATTCTGTGTCTGTAATAAAGGCAACTCTGTACCACTATTGTACCTCCATGTGGAATATGTTGGCGCTTTACAAATAAATGATAATAAAAATAATAATTGGAATGTAGTTTTGTTCTAATGCAGAATATGCTTCATACGCAAACGTTTACTTTTCTATTTCTTAAGAAGCCTATCCTCTGCCCTAAATACATTTTTCATCTCCATCTTCACCCTGCCATTACCATCTATAACCTACAGTGCCACCTACCTGCTACTCACTGGCAACAGGTCCAGTGGACCCAGGTAACAGGCGCCTTTCTGTCTCTCCTGACTACACCATATTATATGGTATTTCCAAATAGCTTTACTGAACAGGGATCTCCTTAGCCAATATACTGTATCAGTAAAAACGAAGAAACTGCAACGCACCACAAAAATGAAGAATGAGGATGACTTGAATACAAAACCGCTCGAGGTCTCGAGAAAGCGCCGTAAGTGCGAAACATGTCGGTCTATTTGCCAAGGATACAATAAAGCGGTTTTGTACTCAAGTCATCCTCCTTCTTCATTTTGGTGGTGCATTGCAGTCTCTTCGTTTTTGCTCTATTTTTCCTTTCGCAGACGCCACACCGGAGGACAACGATCAGGCCCAGAATTCAAGAAGAATATAAGGTACACCTGACTTTGTGCGGCTATAGTCATTTTCCTTATTGGAAGAAACATATGGATGTTTAGGGGGGCGTTTACCAAGTGTTATAAGGACATACAGTATAAGAAAATTCTATGCCATTTATTTTTCCTGGATGCTGCACACTCTCATGAGTGAGGCCAGGTAGGCGTTATCTTATTCTCTACCTCTGGAAACCCCCGCATGTATACTCCACATAAACATTTATGGGCCTGATCTTATCCATATATTTGATACACAATATCTGAAGTTTCAAGGAGACTTAACAGTCTCTTTTTCTGTTGGAATATTTTTGAGCTCCAGATTTCTATTGAACGTTCAATTACTGTATGAGTAAGTAGGTGTTTGTTTGTTTGTTTTCTTATACCATTAACATGGCATACAACACTGTTGCTTCTTAAAGCACATGTGATGATGTCACATGACGCACGGGGCCTCTTGCCCGCCGCCACGAGATGACATCATGTGATGTCGCATTATCACGTGATGCGTGCAGTAGCAGGAGATGCCGGCACTTACAGAGACCCTGCGCTCTCCCCCCGGCCCAACTCCGGTATTCAGAGTTTAAATGTTATGGGGGTTCATTTAACCAAAACAACATTAAACTGTGATTATGGACTTTGGGGCGAGTAAGAGTGCGGGGCCTCTGTAAGTGTGGAACGAGGTGCAGTCACACCGATGGCCAGGGAAGCTCTGAATGCCTCTGTAAACTTCAGTTACCTTGGTTCAGACGGCTTCTGGAGACGCGTCGCTATGGCAACATGACGTCATGATGCCCAGAACCAAGGTAAGGGTGGGGGGGGGGCACAGAGAGGGGGACAGACAGCAGGGAGGCGCAGGAGAAAAAGATTGTGCTCCCCTGCTCTATATCATCATCCCTCACCTCTCCCCATCCCTCCTCGTCATCATCCCTCCTCGTCATCATCCCTCATCATCTCACCCCCTCCTCCTCCTTATCATCTCCTTTCACCCCTCCTCTTTTCCTAATTTCTCCCCCCCCCTCATCATCATCATCATCTCTACTCCCTCCTCCCCCATCCTATCTCTCCTCCCTCCCCTTCCATATATACACACAAACACTAAACCATATACACACATATCATATACAAATACACATTTATATTCAAAATGTAAAAAAACACTAAATATACAACATATACATGCACATAATGCATGAAACACACACGCATTACAAATACACACAAACACACACACTTACCAACACAGACACACACACACTTACCAACACAGACATACACACACTTACCAACACAGACAGACACACACACACTTACCAACACAGACACACCTACCATCACAAATATGCACACTTACCAACACAGACATACGCACACTTACCAACACAGACATACACACACACACACACACACACACACACACACACACACACACACTTACCAACACAAACACACACACACACTTACCAACATCACACAGAACCAGGAGATGCAGAGAGGAGCTGCTATTGGGTGCTCTGCAGTGCCACCTGCTTCCCAGAAGTGGTTAAGTAGGAAGAAAGCCCTACTCGTCTCCTCCCTACAGCTGTTCTGTGATCAACTCCGCAGCCAGCATCCTCCGCTCTCCTCCTACCCGCCCAAGCCTGTCTCTATCTGAAGAGAGACCGATGGGCCGCCAACAGGGGGGAAGAGTGGGCCCCCCAAGAGCGCAGGCCCCCAGGCTTTGCCAGGGCTGGCCAGGCTATAGCTCCGCCCCTTGTTGGATAACTAATCGATTTGACATCTTAGGTAATTCGTTTTCAATAAAGGTAATCAAATGCAGTATATATAAATGTACGCTGCATTATTGCCTCTTTAACATAGACCCGCTTGCTGCAAAACTGGTGCAATACCTATAACAAATGCAGACTTTAGTAACAGTGTGTTGTCTTCCACTCCTGCCCTATTAACTTCAGTAATAATAACAAACAAGATAGTTATTATCTGCAGCTGGCTTTTCCCCCTATTGCTTTACAGGGCAGGAAATAGGATGAGAAGCAGTAATTAGTTCCAACATAAAAACACACAAGCTTTGGCCAAATAGTGTAACTGAAAGACCCTTACTTATGAGAAGACAAACAGTTACAGCTGAACCCCGATATAACGCGGTCCTCTGGGTCCACCCGATACGACCGCGTTATAACCGGGATCGTGATATAAAATAAAAAAATGGTGGCAGCTGATCTGTGTGCTGTGCAGAGAAGCAGTGAGTCTGCGATAGGGGGGTGAAGTGGGGGGGAAGATCTCACGGAGTCAGGAGAAGCCGGGCAGGAACCAGCTCCCTTCTCTCCTCACCCCCAAGCGGAGGTACAGGGAGGGAGGGAGAGGTGTGTATGTGTGTGTATGTGTATGTGTGTGTGTGTGTGGTGATGTGCAGGAAGGGGGGATGTGATGGGCAGGGGGGATGGGATGGGATGTGCAGGGGGGGTTATGTGCAGGTAGGGGATATGATGGGCAGGGGGGATGGGATGTGATTTGCAGGGGGGTGATGTGCAGGCAGGGGGATGTGATGTGCAGGGGATGATGTGCAGGGTGGGAGGTGATGTGCAGGCGGGAATGGGATGTGATGTGCAGTGGGGGTGCTGAACAGGCTGGAGGGGTGATATGCAGGCTGGGGGGGGTGATTTGCAGGAAAGGGGGTTGTGATGGGCAGGAGGATGGGATGTGATGTGCAGGGGATGTGCAGGGGAGTAGTGTGTGTGTGTGTCGGTCCGTCCGTTAGCAATAAAGCTTTTTTTTTTTTAAATTTGCTTTAAAAAAACGGGTGCCACGCTCACACCGCGTTATAAGCTGATCTGCGTTTTAGCGGATCACGCTAAAACCGGGTTGAGCTGTACGTATTTAACTACTGTATATATTTTTTGTCATATTGAATGTAGCTTTGGGAATTTTTGTCTTTTGTTGTATACATTTGGTCACACCCAATAGCACTCCTTTTGACACAAATATATATGATGTTATGTGGTGGGTGTTGGGGTTTGAGCTTGCAGGGATTGTGTATGTTTGTAAATTTTCAACTGGCAACAGTTGTTTAGAGGTCAGCAACCCCTCCTCCCTGGGTTTAAGCTCATGCCTCCCCACTTTTATAAGTAGCAGTTTTTTTCATGCACCTGTGCAAGACTGGTCTATTGAGACTAGTGTTGTACCGGGTCCTACATTTTCTGAAAACCTGGTAATGGGTGCCCGGGCAAAATGAATCAATTTAGCCGGGTGGGTACACGGTTACCCGGACGGCACTTACCTGCAAGGTGAGGAAGACCGCTGCGGAGGGTGAGGAAGACCCTGGTGATATCTGAGAGCAGCAGCAGACGTCCTGTGGTGGTGGAAGCAGCAGAAGTCCGTTTTCAGCCAGCGTGAACAGCAGGAACACAGCACACAGCTGATGCTGGTGGGAGCCGGGGGAACCATGTGACGGAGCAGGAGCATTCCTATTGGACAGCCGGGGAGGAGCTGGCTGTTCAATAAAAACGCTCCTGCTCCGGTCACATGGTTCCCAGGCTTCAGCTGTGTATCTACTGGCTGGTGTTCCCTGTCCATCTGCAAGCACCTTGACTTCTGTTAAGTATATATTTTTCATTTTCTATTTTTGGTTGATGGTTATTTGTCTGTGTGCACCCAGAACAAATATTATGAGAATATGTTGCATGAAGAAAAAAATATTATTAAAGCAAATATTTGCATGAGGGGGCCATGTTGACCCTCATTGCAGTTCCCTAAATCTGTAAACCCCAAAAAATATTCTGAAACCTGAAAAAAAATGTTGTCAGAACAATCTCTTACAGTTGTAAAATGAAGTACTGTATCCAAAATTACTTCACTATTCAGAGAGATTATCATACTGTATTACAATGTTCCACATGCGGTATTGCTGTATATAAGGATCATACATCCATTGTACATAGATAATCTATTTCAGTCAGTACTCCAGTATCCTTAATCTTATTTAAGAATTTGGTTGTGTCTTTCAAAGACTTGGAATACAAGGCTGCAGATACAGATGTAGCGTCATTTACTTTCTGTGGTGGCTCGCGGGGTACGTCTGATCTCCCGATGTTTTGTTGGCTACTCGCAACTCACTTGCGAATGTGCTGCGACCTGTTAGAAATTGAATTTTAGCAGTGGTTGCAGAACTCTGCAGTAAAGATAGGCAGCGCTAGTGTGCTAGTGTCTTCAATCAACAAAGAGTGCTAAAGGTTGTAACACTGAATTATTTCCCTCCACAACTGGTCTTTCTTCGGGGGTTAAATAAATCTTTATGAATCTTTGGTAGCTGGTAAAATACCAGCATAATTGGAAATGACATAACCAAATAATTAAACATCTTCATATCAATTATATTTATATCAACATCATTTTTAAGGACGCAATTGATTTATCTTTTAATGTTGGATCACTATCTGATAGTTATATAGTGAGGGCAAACAGACAATTATTTATTCATAATTACCACCTCTCCTCCCTTATCGACCTGTTTAAATATGATATTTGGATTCCTCTTTAAATTAAACAGTATATAGCACTCTTTGACAAAGCGCCCTGTGCATGAAACACGTTAGAGGATCTATCAGGACTTTATCTACATGTCTTTTAACTAAATATATTTTTAAACGGTCCAACGTTACATTTTTTCGGCTGTGCTCCGGTTACTGTCTTGGATTGTGTTCTCTACTCAGTATATGGCAAAGGTTTAGGAAACAATTTGTACGCTTAAATGGCAAATTCCAATGGAGTTGAGAAATATTCTGTAAAACTATGTTCTTAAATGTGTTCAAAGAAGCACTCTGTATAGGAAAATTAAATGTACTACCGTAAGTTGCTGCAATTGCTTTCCACTGATTTCTTCACCAGGTAATCTCCTACTTTAGTATCAGAATGGAATATAATTGGGATCTTATATTTTTTTTGTATAGCGCTGTACATAGCTTTTCTTTGGTGCCCATGGCTCATGGAGATAAAATGACTTGCCCCAGGTCACAAGGAGTTGACAGTGAGATATGATCTAGGCTCCCCTGCTTCAAACTCAGTGTCATTTATCAATGAGCCGCTCCTTCAGCCAATTACATATTACAGTTAGTCTTTCTCTCTTTAAAAATCATAGTATCTCTAAGAGATCTAGGACTCAGGTTTTAGCCCTGAGATGTATCAGGTTGTTGACAAATAATCTAATGTTCCATAGAAAGCGACACCTCTGTCTGGTTCCATTTTGAACTGGGAAATGTTGTGAAAATTGATTGTTCACCATAATATTTACCTATCAAAGATTTTTTCCGCATCAAAGACCCAAAAGCATTGTACAGGCATACCCCGCTTTAAGGACACTCACGAGTAAGTACATGTCGCCCAATAGGCAAACAGCAGCTCGTGCATGCACCTGTCTGCACGTCCTGAACAGCAATACCTGCTCCCTACCTGTACCAAAGCTGTGCGCAAGCGGGGAGACTATAGAGCCTGTTACAAATGTGTTATTTACATCAGTTATGCACGTATATGACGATTGCAGTACAGTACATGCATCAATAAGTGGAAAAAAGGTAGTGCTTCACTTTAAGTACATTTTCGCTTTACATACATGCTCCGGTCCCATTGCATACGTTAATGCGGGGTATGCCTGTATGTTATATTCCTGGAGCATCCCTGATTAATAAGGCTAATTATCCAACATATACTGTATTGTCAAATGCCTGTCTCCCCTGTATAAAACCCACTTGGTATGGCTGGACTATAGACAAAAGAATAGAATGAAGTCTGTTCGCAAGTGTAGGTTTTAATATCCACGTTCAGCAGAGAAATTTACCTACAGTATATAGCTTTAACAGTATAAAGAGTTCTTTCTGTAAGAAATATGCATTAAGTTAATTACTGCAGCACCATGGTCAGTAGCCAGAATGCAGCACCGACTGCTGTACAGTACCTTGGAGAGCTGTTTATAATCTATTGGCTGCTACAGTATAGCAGGAGTGTGATTGGTCAGGGGATGTGGTCTCCTGCTTAAAGGTCCAATCCCACACAGTGGGTCAATTACATTTTTAGGGGCCTCTGAATATAGAACTGTTTGTCAATCAAGTGTTTTCTTTACCCTTTGCCAACAGAAAGGGAATTTTATCGACGGTTTATATCATGTAGTCCATGAAGAATTAGAGAAACTGGTGTCAAATACCTTTAAAAGTAAGGTAAGACCGAATCTGACCGAAGAAGGAAATGAGAAAATTAGAACAACTAATAAATGAGGAAGAAATCATAACACCTGCAGACAAGGGAGAGGGATTGTGATTTTAAATAAGTCTGATTGAAAGAATCCTACAATATTTTAAATGAGATAAATACATATCTAAGACTAAGGGGTATATGCACTAAGCAGCGAAAAAATGCATTTGCCAGTTTTGCAATTAGCCATGTTTTTGGCGTGTTAAACTCGCTGTATGCTGTAAGGGCCAAATCCCTGGCGAATTAATGCGCCACCACCATTTGATATAACCGTTGGCGAGACGGCTGCCTGGCGAGAAGCTGCCGAGAAGCTGTCCCCTGCCGAGTTGTGTTTGCAGCAGAGAGAGATCTGTTGCTCTCTCGGCGCAAACATCGGCATATTAAAAATTATTTTATATACAATTTTATTCATAGTATACATGTGCAGGGGGTCTCCGTAACTGAACCGCATTGGTTTCAGGTCCGGGGGCCCCCTGCTTCCTGAGATACAGGCCCCTTTATGAGGTGCCGGTATCCCTCTGCATTTAAAGGTCCCAATCACGTGACCGCGGAATGTAAACAAAGCAGAGGGATACCGGCACCCCTAAAGGGGCCTGTATCTCGGGAAACAGGGGGTCCCCGGACCTAAAACCAAAGCGGTTCAGCTCCGGAGACCCTCTGCACATCTACAGTATGAATAAAACACACATATCAATAAACACTCATTCCTTACCTTTGCGGCTATCTGCTATGGTAACGAAGCAGCATGAATATTTTTTTAATAATACTGTACAGTGAGCAGGGGGTCCCCCGAGCTGAACCGCATTGCTTTGTGGACCAGAGACACCTTGCTTCCCGAGTTACAGGCCCCGGTATGTGTGATCGGGTGGGCAGTGTCGTCGCCATGTTTATAGCGTCCCATACGCTACGTGCCCGCAATAAAGATGGCGTCGACACTGTAACCGATGCCCCAAACCGGGGCCTGTAACTCGGGAAGCAGGGGGGCTCTGAGCCAGAAATCAATGCGGTTCAGCTCAGGGGACCCCCTGCTCCCGCACAATATTATTAAAATACATTAATGCTGCTTCATTACCATAGCGGATAGCCGCTAAGGCAATGAAGGGGTTAACACATAATAGCATGTTTATTGGGGACAATTGCCCCCAATAAACATTGCAATACACAACATACAATACAGTAATGGGCAACATTACTATTATCCACAAATAGATAATAGTGAATGTGCCCATTTAAAATACATAAAGAACAATAAATACATTAAATACATATAGCACTCACCCATGTCCGGCTGCCACGATGAAGGACATCCTCATCTTCATCCTGCTAATGCCCCATCCACGTCTGCAAAACAGAAAAAAGAATAAAAACATCCAATGTAATGTCCCCTAACCCCTTAATCACCGCAGCGGTTAATAACCGCTACAGTCATTAAGGGGTTAACCCACCATCACCCACATACCCTACCCCACTACCCCCCCACCCCATGAGGCCTAACCACCCTCACCCACTACCCACAAGGGAGGCCTACCCACATACCCTTGGGGCCAATACCCCCTCCCCCGACCCCAACACATTCAGTAAGTACAATAATGTGCCAAATAATTATTGTCCAGATAGGGATAATGCATTATTTGGCCATTATTAAACACATTAACTAGCATAGTAAAATAAAGAAAATTCTACTGACCTCATCAATAAGAAGGCCCCGTCGCCAGCATCACCCTTGTGGTCGTTTGCCAAAATAATACATAGCCAATACATTGCAATGACATTCACATATCAATGAACCCCTTAATCACCTTATCGGATACTAACCGCAAAGGTAATTAAGGGGTTAAGCCATCATGGCCACATACCCACCCTTCACGCATTCCTTTGTACAGTGGCTACATCATAAAAAAAAAAATTACAATAAAATAAAAAAATAAAATAAAAAAAAAAATATATATATATATATATATATATATATATATATATATATATATATATATATACAACAAAGAAAAAAGCTGCGCCTCTAAAGAACATATACAATAAATATATATATATATATATATATATGCTATAACAATATGATGTAAATATGGATGAATATCTTAATAATATAAGCAATATATACACATATATGGTATTGCGGACCTATAATAGTATCAGGCCCACAAAAACATGAACAATAGTATATATAAAAAAATATATATATAATGAACCAATATACAACTAAATGTCAATCAGAGTAGGGATAGACTTCCCACGCTCTAATTGGCTACTGGAGCATGTGAGGCCGGCCATGTTTCTTTTCATGACGTCATCTTAAAGGCAATTGAAGCAAAGCCATTCTGATTGGCTGTGCTTTCATTGCCTTTAAGTGACGTCATCATTTTTTTTTGTATCGACCAAAACACATGGTTTTCACAGCCCAATCAGGGCCGTGGAAACCATGACGAAAATGTGACGTCAAAAGCCTTTAAAAGCCTATGTCGTCTCATTTTGAAGCCAGACGCCGAGGAGGAAGGACCTCCCGAAGAAGAAGAAGACCAGGGCATGGCAGCAGACGGGAAGAAGACCCCGGAAGAGAGCCGCAGCTGAAAAAAAGAAGAATACAGATGAAGATGGATTACAAGTAGAAGACACGTGGATTGGTTTGTTTTATTATTTTATTGTTTATTATTTTATGGGTTCCTGTTCGTGGATTGGTTCTTGAGTAAGCTGTTCAACGGGAGTCGGTGAGTGGGTCAAGTAATGGTAAGTGAACTAAAAAAATGTATTTAATGTAACTGTTTTTTTTTGTTTTTTACATGTGTTGTTTTTTTTTTATTGTACATCATTTCTTGCCACTGTATGTATGTATGTATGTATGTATGTATGTATGTATGTATGTATGTATGTCTAGAGAGATATATACATACAGGGTCAGAAATGAGAGTGTTTGAAAAGCTTGCTTTGCACTATGTTAAATGATTTTGGCTATGCTGCTATGCATAGATGTGTGTTCAATGTATTTTATAATTAGATAGATGTAATTTTTGGGCTTCTATGCTGTACTTTAGGTCATGGTGAGGATTGCTTTTGTATATTTTAATTTTTGGTGTCCTATTTTGTATGATGGTACCTTGTTCTCTTTAACGGTTGTAGTTAATTGTGTAATTGGTATGGATGGTATTTTAATTGTTTTGGGATGTAATTAATGTATGCAAATTGATTGATTGTGACTTTATTGGATTACATAGTATACTTCTTTTGATGTAATGGTATTTTCTTTGGAATATTGTATTGTTAACATTGATTTTCAGCGTCTCCATGTTGCTTACATTTTATGCTGCATGTATACCATGAAAATGCAATGTTTTTGTTTTTTTAACGTGACGTTTATTTTTTTGTAACAATTTTTTTATTGGACACGTTCACATATAAAAGTACATACAGAAATGTCATGAGCCCGCAACATTTCAACTCAATACAATCAGGTGGTGACCAATAACATTTTCACGTTTTCCATAGGGGGAAAAGAGAGGGGGGGGGGAAGGAGGGGAGGGAGAGAGGGTAACAAACAAGTGGGGGGGAGGGGAATAGGTGAACAAAGGTACGTCCAGAGGCTTCCTTGATTCTCTCTCCTGCTGTCTGGAGGGGACTAAAGGTCTAGGTGGTTGGCCTTTTTGGGCTTTATTTCTCTAACCAGGGGTCCCATGTGTTCCGAAATTGAGGCATCTTCTTTTGGAGCATAGCTGTCAGCTTCTCCATAGTCATGACCTCATTGATTCTTCTGACTACTGTAGTTCTCAAGGGGGGCTTAACCTGTTCCCAGGCGGCCGCTATGGAGCATCTGGCCGCTGTCAGCATTGCCGTGATCAGCCTTGACATCGGCGGAGGAAGATCTTCGATGGGTTTGCTCAGCACCAGGGTCAGAGGCTCCAGGGGAAGGGGGAGTCCCGTGGTCTCATAAATGAGCATCTGGATCATGGTCCAGTACCTCTGAATCTCCGGACATGACCACCAAATGTGGGCCATGTCCCCCTTTTGACCACATCCCTCCAGCACAGATCCAGTGTGCCGGGGGAAGACCTGGCCCAGCCTAATTGGCTACTGGCGCATGTGAGGCCGGCCATGTTTCTTTTCATGACATCATCTTAAAGGCAATTGAAGCAAAGCCATTCTGATTGGCTGTGCTTTCATTGCCTTTAAGTGACGTCATCATTTTTTTTTGTATCAACCAAAACACATGGTTTTCACAGCCCAATCAGGGCCGTGGAAACCATGACGAAAATGTGACGTCATAGGCCTTTAAAAGCCTATGTTGTCTCATTTTGAAGCCAGACGCCGAGGAGGAAGGACCTCCCGAAGAAGAAGAAGACCAGGGCATGGCAGCAGACGGGAAGAAGACCCCGGAAGAGAGCCGCAGCTGAAAAAAAGAAGAATACAGATGAAGATGGATTACAAGTAGAAGACACGTGGATTGGTTTGTTTTATTATTTTAATGTTTATTATTTTATGGGTTCCTGTTCGTGGATTGGTTCGTGAGTAAGCTGTTCAATGGGAGTCGGTGAGTGGGTCAAGTAATGGTAAGTGAACTAAAGAAATGTATTTAATGTAACTGTTTTTTTTTGTTTTTTACATGTGTTGTTTTTTTTTTATTGTACATCATTTCTTGCCACTGTATGTATGTATGTATGTATGTATGTATGTATGTATGTATGTATGTATGTATGTATGTATGTATGTATGTCTAGAGAGATATATACATACAGGGTCAGAAATGAGAGTGTTTGAAAAGCTTGCTTTGCACAATGTTAAATGATTTTGGCTATGCTGCTATGCATAGATGTGTGTTCAATGTATTTTATAATTAGATAGATGTAATTTTTGGGCTTCTATGCTGTACTTTAGGTCATGGTGAGGATTGCTTTTGTATATTTTAATTTTTGGTGTCCTATTTTGTATGATGGTACCTTGTTCTCTTTAACGGTTGTAGTTAATTGTGTAATTGGTATGGATGGTATTTTAATTGTTTTGGGATGTAATTAATGTATGCAAATTGATTGATTGTGACTTTATTGGATTACATAGTATACTTCTTTTGATGTAATGGTATTTTCTTTGGAATATTGTATTGTTAACATTGATTTTCAGCGTCTCCATGTTGCTTACATTTTATGCTGCATGTATACCATGAAAATGCAATGTTTTTGTTTTTTTTAACGTGACGTTTATTTTTTTGTAACAATTTTTTTATTGGACACGTTCACATATAAAAGTACATACAGAAATGTCATGAGCCCGCAACATTTCAACTCAATACAATCAGGTGGTGACCAATAACATTTTCACGTTTTCCATAGGGGGAAAAGAGAGGGGGGGGGAAGGAGGGGAGGGAGAGAGGGTAACAAACAAGTGGGGGGGAGGGGAATAGGTGAACAAAGGTACGTCCAGAGGCTTCCTTGATTCTCTCTCCTGCTGTCTGGAGGGGACTAAAGGTCTAGGTGGTTGGCCTTTTTGGGCTTTATTTCTCTAACCAGGGGTCCCATGTGTTCCGAAATTGAGGCATCTTCTTTTGGAGCATAGCTGTCAGCTTCTCCATAGTCATGACCTCATTGATTCTTCTGACTACTGTAGTTCTCGAGGGGGGCTTAACCTGTTCCCAGGCGGCCGCTATGGAGCATCTGGCCGCTGTCAGCATTGCCGTGATCAGCCTTGACATCGGCGGAGGAAGATCTTCGATGGGTTTGCTCAGCACCAGGGTCAGAGGCTCCAGGGGAAGGGGGAGTCCCGTGGTCTCGTAAATGAGCGTCTGGATCATGGTCCAGTACCTCTGAATCTCCGGACATGACCACCAAATGTGGGCCATGTCCCCCTTTTGACCACATCCCCTCCAGCACAGATCCAGTGTGCCGGGGGAAGACCTGGCCCAGCCTAGCTGTGGTCAGGTACCACTGAAATATAATTTTATAGATCTTTTCTTTTATTGTTGTGCAGATTGATGTTTTAGCAGCTTGCTCCCAAATTTCCTCCCAGTCTTCCAGGTCTATTTGGAGGCCCAGATCCTCCAACCATTTTTGCATGTATCGGTGATTCGGGGGGCTGGATGTTGGCTCTATTCCCTTATATATCTCGGAGATCAGGCCTCTTTGGTAGGTATTTTTAATGCATATGGATTCAAATCTGGTCAGCGGGGGGAACTTGGAGGTTGGGGATAAAGATAGTAGGAAGTGACGAACTTGTAAATACTTAAACAGGTGAAGGCCCTGGATCTGGAATTTGTTCTTCAGCACCTGATAGGTTAATATCTCCTCCTTCTGCAGCAGATCGGCAACCATCCTAATATTATGATTCTGGAATTGGTCAAATTGTCTTGGGGAACACCCTGGCGGGAAATTGGGGTTCCCAAAGATTGGAGTGAGCTGGGAGGGGGAAGCTATCAAACCATATTTCCCTTTGCTTTTAAGCCATGCGTCCCACGTACATCTCATTGCTCCTAGGTCGAACCCCTGTGGACCAGCCCTGCCACCACCTGTGGTCCATAAAGCCACTTGGAGGGAGTGGGGACGCGCGTAATGAGACTCTATTGCGAGCCAACAGGCTGAGGCCGGGTCGCAATTCCAAACTACGGCCTGCTTCAGTTGTGCTGCGAGATAATACCTGACGATATCAGGACCCCCATACCTCCTCTAGCTCTTGATGAGAGCATCACTGATGTTGGGACTCTTGGCCTTTTATCGTTCCAAATTAATTGGAGCAGTAGTGATTGGATGTTCTTCAGGGCCGCTTGTGGCACCGTAATTGGGAGGGTTTGGAAATTATACAGTAGCCTTGGGAGAACATTAATTTTTACGGAAACCATTCTCCCAAACCAGGAAATTTGATGTTTTTTCCAAGTTTCCATGTCTTTTTTTAATCTGATCGAATGGGGGGGGGGGTAATTATATTGGAAGAGGGTATTGTAGGAATTTGAGATTTTAACCCCAAGATATTTCATATAGGTGGAACTCCACTTGTATTTATAGTTAGCTTGAATGAGTTTCCACATCTGGGCTGGGAGGGATATATTAGGGCTTCTGACTTGTCCATGTTAACTTTATAGTCAGAGACTGACCCAAATTGGGTCAGTAGCCTTTGTAGGTTGGGGAGGGAGGTATGGGTGTCCGCGAGGGTCAAAATCACATCGTCAGCAAATAGAGAAATTTTGTATTTTCTTTCCGCAATTTGGATCCCCTTAATACTTTTTTCTTCTCTGATTTTGGCCGCTAAGGGCTCAATGGTTAGGGAGAATAGCAAGGGGGAGAGTGGGCAACCTTGTCTGGTCCCGTTCCTAATTTTTATTGGGTCAGAGAAGCCGCCTGATAATTTAACATACGCTGTTGGGTTTTGGTAGAGGGCTCTCACCCCCTCCAAAAAAAGGCCACAGAAGCCAAACCTCAGCATTGTTTGGTCTAAAAAAGTCCACTTGATTCTGTTGAACGCCTTTTCAGCATCAAGGCTCAGAATCATTGCTTTGGAACCTGTGAGATGCACGTGGTCAATTATATCCACAATTTTGCGGGTATTGTCGGAGGCCTGTCTTCCAGACACAAAGCCTACTTGATCTACATGTATGAGTCTAGGGAGAATTGCGTTTAGCCTGTTTGCCAGGATCTTACTGTAGATTTGGAGATCGGTATTTAATAGGGAGATGGGCCTGTCGTTGCCGCATAGTAGCGGGTCTCAACCCTTCTTGTGAATTATGGCTAAATTTGCTGCTGTGATTGTGGCGGGAATCCGGTCTCCTTGAAGGAAGGAATTGTACATGTCTAATAGGTAGGGGGAGAGGGTCGGCATGAACATTTTGTAGTAGGAGTTTGAAAAACCATCTGGGCCCGGAGTTTTGGCTAACTTGAGTGAGCTGATAGCCTGAGATAGTTCCTCTTGGGAGATGTTGTTGTTCAGACTCTCTACTTCCTCGGGGGATAGGGATGGGAGGTTACATTGCTCTAGATATTGTGTAATTGTGTTGCGGCTGGTCGGGTCTTGGTCTGGGGGGTGGATGTTGTTCTGTTTAAGTCAGAGTAAAAATCTGCAAATTCCTGGGCTATCTCTTTTTCTATGTATGAGATCTGCCCTTTTCGTGTCTGAATGCGGGCTATATGAGATTTAACTCTGGCGCCCCTGACCTTTGAGGCCAAGTGTCTATCTGCTTTATTGCCTTTGTCAAAATATTTTTGTTTTGACCACCTCAGTGCTTTCTCCACCTCTTCGAGTTGGGTCTGTTTCAGGGCAGATCTAGCTAGATTTAATTGTTTTAGCTTTTTTTTAGACGCCGTGATTTTATGTTGCTGTTCCAGTTGGGTGATCTTATCTGTGAGGTCCTTTTGTAGCTTAAGTTTAGTTTTCTTTTTATAAGAGGCGATTGAGATCAGGTCTCCTCTGATAGAGGCTTTATGAGCGTAAATGCAATGTTTTAAGTGGCATTTGAGGCTTTGGATTGGAATTTGATGGTTTAGATTGGATGATTACATTTGATTTGTTTAGGAAATAGCATTGTATTTTATTGAGGATGTTAGGGATAAGTGGTATTTATATTGGAGAATGTTTTTGTTAACCCTGAGACATTTATTTGTATATTTGTTCATCATGTATGTATATATATATATATATACATATATATATATATATATATTATTTTTTATTTTATTGTAATTTTTTTTTCATGAATACAAAGGAATGCGTGAAGGGTGGGTATGTGGCCATGATGGCTTAACCCCTTAATTACCTTTGCGGTTAGTATCCGATAAGGTGATTAAGGGGTTCATTGATATGTGAATGTCATTGCAATGTATTGGCTATATATTATTTTGGCAACGAACCACAAGGATGATGCTGGCGACAAGGCCTTCTTATTGATGAGGTCAGTAGAATTTTCTTTATTTTACTATGCTAGTTAATGTGTTTAATAATGGCCAAATAATGTACAGTATTATCCCTATCTGGACAATAGTTATTTGGCACATTATTGTACTGTACAGTATGTGTTGGGGTGGGGGGAGGGGGTATTGGCCCCAAGGGTATGTGGGTAGGCCTCCCTTGTGGGTAGTGGGTGAGGGTGGTTAGGCCTCACAGGGTGGGGGTTAGTGGGGTAGGGTATGTGGGTGATGGTGGGTTAACCCCTTATTGACTGTAGCAGTTATTAACCACTACAGTGATTAAGGGGTTAGGGGACATTACATTGGATGTTTATATTCTTGTTTCTGTTTTGCAGAAGCGGATGGGGCATTAGCAGGATGAAGATGAGGATGACCTTCATCGTGGCAGCCGGACAAGGGTGAGTGCTATATGTATTTAATGTATTTATTGTTCTTTATGTATTTTAAATGGGCACATTCACTATTATCCATTTGTGGATAATAGTAATTGTGCCCATTACTATACTGTATGTTAGGGGGTATAGGTGTTGTTGGTGTAATATATATATTATTTAGTTAGTGTGGGGCTGTTTTGTGTGTTTTATTTTTTTTGTGGGTAGCGGGGGTGGGTGAAGGGGGTATTTAGCCCTAACGGTGGTTTGTTTAGGGCTTGCGGGTGGGTAGCGGGAGGGTTTAACCCCTTCATGACCGTAGCGGTATTAACTGCTACGGTCGTGAAGGGGTTAAGCACACCCGCAACCCCCCGGCAAACCCTAAACAAACAACAAGAGCTAAATACCCCCTTCCCCCACCCTCGCTACCCACAATTAAGCTGGCATGGCGGCTTAACCCCTTCATTGCCTTAGCGGTTAGCCGCTAAGGTAATGAAGTGGCCTTTAAAAGCATTTTTCTTGCCTCGGATGCATGCAGGGGGGCTCCGGTGCTGGTGTTAATGGTATCAGCTCAGGAGACCCCTGGCCTCAATCCCAGCCAGGAAAAAGGCCCAAAAAAATTCTAAGTGCTGATCCGCCGCTCATCAGCAGCCTCTCACCATCAACTAGCCAACTTTTTTTGCCGTGGTTGAGTCGGCATAAAAATGCCATTCTAGAGTGGCGAATAGCGGCGCAAAGCTACTCGCCACTACTAGAATACAGCGTGGCGGAAAATGTGCCTATTTTAGGCAAAAAGTGCCTTCTCGCCTCGCCAATGGCGGAAAAGAAAACCGCCACAAAAACTGGCGTTTTTTTTTATTCTCGCCACTTTCTCGCCCCTTACTGAATAGGGGTAGGCATTTTTGGCGGGAAACGGGCAAGAAGTGCCTTTTCGCCGCTTACTACATGATGCCCTAAGTTACAATCCTACCAAAGAATATCAAGTAGAATTAAGAGACTAATTAGTAAAAAGTCATAATGAAGGTATCATTACTAAAAAAAAGGATTTTTTATCTCTATATTGGAAACATCCAAATATACCTACATAGTATTACCGCCCTAAAGTGCATAAAAGTGTAACAGCACCATCTGGAAGACAGATTATATCTGGGATAGACTCCCTTATTGCAAATCTATCCCAGTATATAGATTCCTTTCTAAGTTATAAAACTGAGGTCACACATTAGAAAAACTACACACTTAAAATTGTGAAAAATATTATCTGTCAAGAAGATTATGTACTAGCTACATGTGATGTTATATTTTTATACACATCAATCAACCATGGCCACTGTTGTGATTCTAGAAAACACATAAGAGTTTACAAGCATATTTTCTTAATTGAACACACCAGATTTATACTTCAATGGGGAATTTGTCCTACAAATATGTGGAACAGCCATAGCCACCTGATTTGCACCAAGCTACTCCAATCTGTTCACAGAAGCATAGAAGGGTCATTTTGGTGTAAACCTTGTGCTCTGGTGTCACCTGATAGAAGACGTGGTTTTTATTTGGATAGGTCATCAAGACAATTTAGATGTTTATCTATTGTTTCTCAATACTATCTCATTTAATTTACATTTTACCTCAATATGGAGAACCAAAAGAGAGCAATTATTAGACTTGGAGATTCTCATAGATAATGGTACACTGGCGACACACTTTATTCGAGCTCGGCTAGTCCCACGAATTCGGGTATACCCGGGTGTATTGAGGTTTGTGACTGTTTTCTGCCCGAGTGCATTGGGTTATTTTCCAGGCAGGGATTGAAGCATTTTATTCCCGCTGGCTGCAATACTGCACAGTATATATATATATATATACTGCATTACAATTCATGAATTTATGCCATCTGGTAGACACGCGAAGCATTGCAGCCTATTAAATCCTAATCATTATCATTTAACAGATCAGCCGCCCGTCAGCCAGGCATGAACCCAGGCTGGGAAGGCAAACACAACGGGGCTTGTCAGAGGTGAGGAGCGGCGCATTCCAGGTATCTGCCAGGTACATACTGGGTATTTGCTCGAATAAAGTGTGTCGGTGCAGTACAATTCATACCAAAACTTTCCAGAAACAGGTAGACAAGAAAAGCTACAGCATCTATTAGCTTTAATCATAATCCAAAATGTATATGAGATATTACATGCAGTTAATCCAGGAGAATTCAGAGAAATGGTTGAAAATAAGAGGATCATGAAGCTCAATCAGAGACATTAAAGAAATAATTTCTGGATAGAAAATATGATAGATTAGGTCTGTCAAACTCATGTCGCCAGGTGCCCCGTGCCCACTGAGCCGTCAGGGAGGAGACACGCATCAGCGTGGAGTCCCAAGCCCGGCAACTGTGGAGGCCCAGCTAGCTGGAGCTGGAAGTTGTGTCTGGCTGGTGGCCTTCTCCCACTGGTGCGTGCCTCCTCCCTCTACAGGTGCACACCTCCTCCCCTGCTGGTGCAAGTCAGAAGAAGGCCCAGGTGGCTGCGTGGCACTGCAGACATCAGCAAGGTATGGTGTGGGATTATTGTGAGGGAGGCTGGTGTGGGGCTATTGTTGGGAGGGGATCTGGTGTGGGTCTCTTGTGGGTGGGGGGGCAGCTATGGGGCTATTGTGGGGAAGAGGGGCTTGTGGGAGTATTGTGGGGAGGGGGGCTGCTGTGCGGCAGGGGTGCTTGTGTTGGGCAGGGGGTTCTATGTGGGGCAAGGGGGTTTTAGAGACAGACAGTTTATCCCTCTCTCTTAGGGCCACTCACCGGGATTAAGTAATCATCTTCTCTAGGGACTTCTCTAGATTGGGAGAGGGGGAGAGAGTGGAGATGGGGGAGAGAGATGAGGTGGGTGAGAGAGGAGATGGGGAGGGAGGGAGCAGATGAGGATGGAGGAGAGAAAGGGGATGGGGGAGATAAAGATGGGATGGGGAGAGAGAGAGAGGATCGGGGAGAGAGGGGGGTGAGGAATAGAGGGGATGGGGAGAGAGAGGGGATGAGGACAGAGCGGGTATGGTGAGACAGAGGAGATGGGAAGAGAGTGGAGATGGGGGAGAGAGAGAGGTGGTGGGGAAAATAAAGAGGTGATGGAGAGAGAGAGGAGATAGTGGAGGGAGAGAGGAGAGAGAGGAGAGAGAGGAGATGGTGGAGATAGGAGATAAGGGCCCTTGAGAACTAGAATTGGCTACTCCTGTTTTAGAATATCCTTGATGCCTACAATATGTAGTCTGCACCAGTTACTCTCTAAAAAAACAGAATATGTGAACATATTCTCGATATTAAAAAAGGCATAGCTACACACACTGTGTCTAATCATTTTAAAGTACATGATAAAAATCGCAGAGGTTTCATATTTTGCGCTATAGATAATGTAGTGCTGCTTTCCCCCCCACATCCCCTCTGGGAGATTTACTCTGGCTTCAGGTCAGTGTGGTGCTAGATACCTGTTTGATTCAGGAGAGGCTGAGCATCCGCGATGTTGTGGGAAACAGGACAGGCTTTAGGCGGTTTCAGGCAGTAGTTCTTCTCATGGTGCTGCGCCTTCAGTCACAGTAGGCTCCAGAGTTCTGGAGACAGTCCATCCTGTGACAGTCCTCTGAACATACCCCTACCCAATAGACTGTAGACTCAGGCAGGGGTATATAAAATGGGATCCTTTATTGAGACAGTCACTGCAGTTCTTGTTACAGTAGGTGCATGATGTTACTAGCAGGATCCAGGTCTTAGAATAGCCCTAGGTCACACTGGTAGGCTGGAGGCCTGGCCAGGTGCCTCAACTCTTCCCCAACCCATAACGGGGCTGGAGGCATATGTCTCTACCCCCTGAAGGGTGAACCTGGACTAACTAACTTTACATGCTTCCTCCCTAAAGCACATAAGGGGGAGGGAACTATTTTATTTTTATTTATTTTTTTATTTATAAAAATATTTTACCAGGAAGTAATACATTGAGAGTTACCTCTCGTTTTCAAGTATGTCCTGGGCACAGAGTAAAACAAATAATACATGGTTACAAGTACAGAGATTTAAATGAGCAGGGTATACATTATATACAAGACATTGCGTGCACAGTTAAAGAAAATATATATTATGGGCTTATGAAACAGTTACAGACCAGATTAAAATGTGAGACAGCCTTAGATTTGAAAGAACTTAAACTGGTGGTGGATGTGAGAGTCTCTGGTAGGTTGTTCCAGTTTTGGGGTGCACGGTAGGAGAAGGAGGAACGTCCGGATACTTTGTTGAGCCTTGGGACCAGGAACAGTCTTTTGGAGTCTGATCTCAGGTGATAAGTGCTGCAAGTGGTAGGGGTGAGGAGCTTGTTCAGGTAGCTGGGTAGCTTGCCCGTGAAGAATTTAAAGGCAAGACAGGAAAGGTGAACTTTGCGCCTAGACTCTAGTGTTGACCAATCTAGTTCTTTGAGCATTTCGCAGTGATGTGTGTTGTAGTTGCATTGGATAACAAAACAACAAATTGAATTGTAGAGGATGTCAAGTTTGCTAAGGTTCAAATAGGTCTGCACCATGATTGGCTGTGCACAGACCCAGTTCCACCTCCACACTCGACTCCTCTCTCACATTCGCCCCTCACATTCAAAACATTTCTAAAACTTGTTGCTTTTTCCTCCGCAATATAACAAACATACGCCCTTTCCTCTGTTGCTCGACTGCTAAAACTCTGACTCAGGCCCTCATTCTCTCCCGTCTTGATTACTGTAACCTCCTGCTGTCCGGCCTTCCTGCCTCTCACCTGTCTCCCCTACAATCTATCCTAAATGCTGCTGCCAGAATCACTCTACTCTTTCCTAGATCTGTCTCAGCATCTCCCCTCCTGAAATCCCTGTCCTGGCTTCCAATCAAATCCCGCATCTCACATTCCATTCTTCTCCTCACTTTTAAAGCTTTACATTCTTCTGCCCCTCCTTACACCTCAGCCCTAATTTCTCGCTATGCACCATCCCGACTCTTGCGTTCTGCTCAAGGATGTCTTCTTTCTACCCCCTTTTTATCTAAAGCCCTCTCCCGCCTTAAACCTTTTTCACTGACTGCCCCACACCTCTGGAATGCCCTTCCCCTCAGTACCCGACTAGCACCCTCTCTATCCACCTTTAAGACCCACCTTAAGACACACTTGCTTAAAGAAGCATACGAATAGCACTGTGAACATTCTGAACACATGATACATAAAGCTTGGCCCCCTGCAGACGCACTTACCAGAACTCCCTCCTCCTGTCTCTGTACGTTCTCCCTACCTACCAATTAGATTGTAAGCTCCTCGGGGCAGGGACTCCTCTTCCTTAATGTTATGTTTGTCTAAAGCACTTATTCCCATGATCTGTTATTTATATTATCTGTTATTTATTCGATTACCACATGTATTACTACTGTGAAGCGCTATGTACATTAATGGCGCTATGTAAATAAAGACATACAATACAATACAATACACACCCTGTCACTCAGAGAGGCTGCTGGAGGAGGGGGAAAACCCAAGATGACAGTCTGTATAGCCTGCATCTATCAGGGCTTACATAACAGGGGGGCAGTGGAATAGCCAAAACCTTCCATGGCTAAACTAATATTGCATAAGATTGGAGCGTTGGTGACATTATAAACAAATGATACAAAAGATAAACTCTTTGGCTACATACATTGCAGACCCTAATACCAAAGAGCTGGAACACAGTCATAGATTTTGGTTGTTTACTAGTTTAACGTTAATACGCCTATATATTAAGTATCTAAAAACATAACCTCTAGTTTTGCACATACGTTACTTTTAGCTTTTAAGGTTCCTGAGGGGTCAAACGTCAATCTTATGTTGAGGCCTCTATACTGTAGCTTGATAAATATGTGTTTCAGTTGCATTTAAAGAGGATTGAAGCAGGGGGTCTCCGGAGCTGAACCCCATTAATTTCAGCTCCGGTGACCCCCTGCTTCCCAAAATACTGGCTCCGTAAGGGACGCCAGTTGCTGCTCTGGCTCACTTGCTGGGTTTCATATAATGGCCGTTTCTCAAAAGTCCAGCACCCTAAGGGCCAATAGGAAGCTGCGACGTTCTAAGTTGCAGCTTCCTATTGGCCAGCGTGACGTGGGAGATTCAGGGCTGTTATATACAGCGTGGGGCCGCGCGTTCCTATGCGAACGCGCGTGCACGTGACGCATGCTTTTCCTGTATATAGTGCCGGGAGTTGCAGGTAATGTATATGTGTGTGTATGTGTATGTATGTGTGTGTATATGTGTGTGCATGGGTTGTGTGAGTGAAAGGAAGTGCTAGACAAGATTTTTTAAAGAAAAAAAAACTTTAATATATATATTTTTTTACCTTCTGCAATCATTCACACACAAACACACACACACACACACACACATCCATATAAACACACATCCACGCATACATGCATACACACATACACACATACACACACATACATACATTTGAGCGCAGGCAGCGGCGCGAAAAGATGATTTCCCTCATCTTCGCCGCTGTCTGTCGGCTCCCCTCTCCCTGCCGTGCGCGCGCGCGGCCCTTCTATAGAAAGGCTGACTTACGTCAGCCAACTAAAAATCCGCACGCGCGCGGCACTATAGAACATGCCTTAGAAAGCAGAGAGATACCGCTACAGAGGTAATTATCCCTGGAAGCAGGAAGTCCCCAGAGCAGCAGAGCTGAAATGAATGAGATTCAGCTGCGGAGACCCCCTACTTTAATTCAATGTAAAAAAAATAATTAAAAAAGAAACGCAAAACAAATCACCTGCAGGATTGCTCCTTTAAATGCAACAGAAACACATGTACCAAGCTTTAGAGACTTTAACATAAGATTGCCATCTAACCCGGAAACCTTTAAAGCTAAAAGTAACCTATGTGCAAAACTAGAGATCCCATTTTTAGATACTTAAAATATAAGAGTGGATCTTTTTAGGTTTCAGAAAAGCCTGAAAGTTGAAATATAAATATTTTGAATCCCACTGGGAAAGGATCCTGTGTTCAGATAAAAATGGGAAATGACGGCTTTAATATATTTGATGCATATGGAAGAGAAACCACTACTGACTGAGAGTCTGGCTACATAAAGCAATTGCAAGTTGGATACAATCGTTACGTGTTCCTGTGTGTCAAAACATTTTGTCTGATTTGTAGGACATGTTCTAGCAGTGATTGAATCAACCAAGAATATAATGCAAAGATCATACTGTATTTTGTTTTTTTGTGTAAAGTTAAAACACACTAAAACATTATTTCAGTTTTAAAGTGGAGAATGCATAGAGTTCTGTATCAAGAGCAGTGTTGTAAGACCATCATAAATTGGTCCATACCTAGCCCAAATTTTTTCATTTTTTATGTTGCATTTAGTGGTCAAAGTGACTTAAAAAAAAAATCAGTGATAGTGTGTCGGGTTGAAAATATATTCTAAATTTCTTGTACAATGGGGCAAACTACTTTCAACAATAGTTTAGAAAAATGTATATGAAAACAGAAAGGGAAAGAGTAATTCCAAGACAAAGCTTACAGGGGCTATTTCCGAGTTAGTGGGTTAGGGGTTATTGACCCTGTTTCCGAGCTCACCCATTCCACCTTTTTAATTGCAGTTCTTGCCAAGCACTTGTAAATGACCAGCTTATAAAGACAGCTCTCCCCATTAGAGAGGTTATGAGAGCTTTTTGCAGGTAGTGTTGGGACCCACAGATGGGCCATACCATGACGTGGTTGTAAGCTTAAAAACATTGGCCAAAGAATTGAACTAAATGGCCCTGGCTTATGAGAAGATAAACAGATAGATATTTAACTATATAATATGACAAGATAGATGTAGCACGAGGCCTTTTTGTCTTTTGTTCTTGACAAATCCCCTTTTCTTTCAAAAGAAACTCGAACTTTAGATATAGCAGGTTTATAAATAAAATTTGAGTCATACTCCATTCCCGCACACTTCGACCTCCTAGTTAAATTGCAAAAAAAAAAAAAATAAGAAGAAAGACATTTTGAATGTGTGACAATGTATAAAAAAGGTAACATTTTAACAAATGTTAACTATTTAACATCCTTTGCGTCATTGAGTGATTTATGGAATGATTCTAGGAGCAGTTATTTGATGCAATACCATAATGGGGTGCATCAAGTTCTACCACACACCCCCCACACCCCCTTCTATTCATTTTTTCCCCTCTTGGTGTAATGTTTGCACATATTCTGACATGGTGTAAACTTCCCTGGCAAATTTGCATCAGTAAGAAAACTGATTTAGACGTTTTCTTGCAGTACGTTTGACCAAGATTACAGTTTTCCTTCAAAATGGCACATTGTAATATTTAGAAAGCATTTCCTTGGATTGAATAAGGTTACAGGTGTCGCATACGTATGGTTTCCTTTCAGAAGCACTATTAAAAAGAACTGCCTTCCCTTTACCAGAATCTCTTCTTAGTAACATTTTCTTTCCCTAAACCTCTGCTGCTTTTAGAGGCCCCTGATAAGACTTCCGGTCCTTCTCTCCATCCTCTAAAGTACATAACCTATTTAATAAAGCATCTGGGGACACATTATCATTCATTTTTAATTTCCCTTTTTCCATTCATAAAATAATGCTTCTTGTTTGTTAATAACTTATGCAGCACAATTAATGGAAATATAAATCAGCCCTGTCATCTAGCTCCATTTCACTAAATAGGATAAGGGGAAAACAGCATAATATTATGATTGTTTTCTGTGTGCAAAGTGGATGTAAATTGGATACAAAACCTGATGCAACCATCCTACTTTTCACAAGAAAGGTCCTGGCTGTATTGAGAGACCTACCTACAGTAAGTGAATGAGCCGTACAGTGTATTCTGGCGCCAGAGGGTGTCTCATGGAGTGTGGCCAGGAAAGTCACCCGACTGTCTCTATCTGATCCCATTCTGGATTTTCAGTTTACCTGGAGCTGCAGAGCTAATTTTTCACCTCTAGATGCCCTGGACTAATTAACAAGGCTGATATCCCTATATCATGGCTGAGTTAGACTGCAGGAGAAAGGTGTGTCTGCACAACCTCTGTCTATGCCAGTGGTTTCCAACCTTTTTGTGGTTAAGGAACCCTATGTGAAATTCTGAGGAACCTCAACCCTATCTAACAGCGAGTCTGAGATCACATGCATTGTTAATTCTTCTGTATTTGGCACACTTTTAAAATAACCTGAAAACTACATGGAACCCTTTAGGGAGGCCCGGGGAACCCAAGGGTTCATAGGAACCCTGGTTGAAAAACACTTGTCTGTGTGATACTGTCTGTGTGCATGTTGACTTGCTTTGAGACTAATAATCTGACTGATATACTGTTGATTTGTACTCTCCCAGTCCTGTTACTGGGAGTAAAGACTGTGTTAGTGTTAGATTTAGTTACTTAGTTATTGCTGGAAGGTCCCTTATGGAGTACAAATTCTATTAGCCTAAATATCACTTAAGGACCTCCAGTTTGACCCCACCAGTGTCAATGAATACATTGTACAAAGTTTGTGCCATTTGTTGTAAGCACCATTGTCTCTCTTATACTGGTAGCCATGCCCGTTTTGGCTACTAATCTGCCCTTCCCGAAAACACAAGCCCTGGCAGGCAGTGTCAGGGCCAATCCAGGGTTTTCCCCACCAGAAGCAGCTCCCTTGAGAGACAGGAGAGGAGGTGGGCTAAGGCCTGTGTTCTGCCCAATGAAGGGCTGAGACCTTGCACCTTCCCCCTCGGTACCTAAGGGGCTGCACATGTAAATATAGGCAGTTGTCTCTCCCTCTTGAGAGAGACTGGTATCACGCAGAGGTGTTCAGGGCTCTGGCCCCTCCCCTTGGGGAGTGGGGGTGAATAACATACCCCTGACTCTAATAGAGAGTCAGGGAAGAGCAAGGACCGCCATTGGTGCCCATGGCCAGGGGTGAGAGTCCAGGGACCATCCGGAGGCTGAAGGCCTAGAGTAAGCTGTTTGCAGTGTTCCTGTGTATGCTGTAATATGCTGTGTATTCTGACTGTTGCAATAAAGGAGCTGCTGTTTATAAAATATACTCCTGCCTCGTGAGTACAATCTATCATGGGGAGTAATGTGAGTTCTCCTGCAAGAATTGCCTTCACATTCCTGCAGCTTGCAAGAGATGGAGGCGCTGACACCAATGAGATAAAGAACTATCATCTACCCCAGAATCCTGTCCAGATGTCCCCACTACCACCGGCGGACAACTCAGTATCCTGTATGCCAGCAGGTACCAGCACTACACACCTGGATAGCAGGGCAAATCTCCCAGAGGGTGGGGAAAACACCGCTACATACACTGGCGACACACTTTATTCGAGCTCGGCTAGTCCCACGAATTCGGGTATACCCGGGTGTATTGAGGTTTGTGACTGTTTTCTGCCCGAGTGCATTGAGGTATTTTCCAAGCAGGGATTGAAGCATTTTATTCCCGCTAGCTGCAATACTGCACAGTATATATATATATACTGCATTACAATTCATGAATTTATGCCATCTGGTAGACACGCGAAGCATTGCAGCCTATTAAATCCTAATCATTATCATTTAACAGATCAGCCGCCCGTCAGCCAGGCATGAACCCAGGCTGGGAAGGCAAACGCAACGGGGCTTGTCAGAGGTGAGGAGCGGCGCATTCCAGGTATCTGCCAGGTACATACTGGGTATTTGCTCGAATAAAGTGTGTCGGTGCAGTACTAATTACAAAGTAACTTAGACACATAAACATTAGTATGTCCCTTCTTCCTTCACTTGAACACAACAATATTAGAGCAAAAGAAAGTGCTCAACAACTTTTGCAAAACGTTCTGTTGCTTTTTTGTATCTTTAAGGCTCCAGTGAATACCTATATACAAATAACCATAACCTAAAGGGTTAACTCCCATACATAGTATTGAGCCCTCCCAGATAGGATCTAGCGAATCCCAGAAATCGGGTTTCAGCCATATTAATCGTGATTAGGCACCATAAAGAGAGAAGCAAGTGCAGCAGTGGCTCAGAGCTCATCACTCACCAGCGGCTTCCCGGCCAAGGCCCAACACAACTGTCCATCGGGAGGACCAGACAACAAGAGGAAAAAGGCAGCACTGACTGTTATTTAATAAACTCTATTATATTATCCTGTTATTGTTTAGCAAATCCTCCCTTCCCAGTCCAGTGGTACTACTACAGGGGTGGCCAACTCCAATCCTCAAGGGCCATCAACAGGTCAGGTTTTAAGAATGTGAAAAAACTATAATAAAGCACAACAAATATTGTGATTTAATCAAGTTTCAGCCTAAACACCAGCGGTTTTCCCTAAAACCGCAAATTAAAAAAAACCTGAACAAAACAGTGTTCATGGCGCAAAGTGATAAAACAGTTAATATGTGCAAATAAACCCAGTGTTAGTTAGCACTGAAAAACACATCATACTGTAACTCCAAGTAGAAGATTCTCCAGGTCAGCAGCCTCTTTGTAGACCCTCATATGAAGAAACACAAATGCAAGGATATAGTGCATTATCATTTACTTTAAGATGACAAACAACACAGAGGGGAATGGTAACACACTCACTCTCCCCACTGGTAAGTAAACAAGAAGTGACTTTGGGCGCACTTCAACCCTTCTCCTTAGATAACAGCACCCGAAGCGACCGCTTCACTTCTCAGTCAGGAACAGACCGCGATTGCCTCCGCCAGCGTCTCTCACCCACAGTGGGGGCAATCCGCCGCGTCTTGTTTACTTAGGCTACGGCTCCGCTCCCTCAGTCAGCGCGGCCGCACTGCAGACAGGTGGCGCGCTGACAGGCACAGACCGCGATATGCGGTCTGTAGGGAGCCGGGAGCCGGAGCGGGAGTGGAAGGGGGGGGCGTGGTTTGAACGGAGGAACCCGCTACTCCCCCTCCCTCCACAGGCTCGGTCTCGGTCTCCCGGGCTGCAGGAGGGAGCTGCTGCGGGCTGCTAGAAGGTAAGCAGCTCCCGCTCCCTCCCCCTTCCCCCACAAATGCCCTCCTCACACACGCTGACACACACACACACACCACCCCCTACCTTGTGGAGGAAGCTGTCTGACAGCTCCCGCCCCCGCCGCTGATAGGCTCATCAGCGCACCACGTGACGCATCACCGCTCGGGATCACAATTTTCTTGCATCCCCTGGCGGCTGACGCGTCACAGCACGTTGTGAGCAGTGCAGCGAGGGGGGACTGGGACCGGCTAGGAAAGGATACCCCTGCTGGTGAGGAACGCGCACGCGGCCGCACGCGCCGCCAGACGCAGCGGGACCAAAGCCATATCAGCGGGGAGCGTGTGAGTGTGTTACCATTCCCCTCTGTGTTGTTTGTCATCTTAAAGTAAATGATAATGCACTATATCCTTGCATTTGTGTTTCTTCATATGAGGGTCTACAAAGAGGCTGCTGACCTGGAGAATCTTCTACTTGGAGTTACAGTATGATGTGTTTTTCAGTGCTAACTAACACTGGGTTCATTTGCACATATTAACTGTTTTATCACTTTGCGCCATGAACACTGTTTTGTTCAGGTTTTAAGAATATCCCTGCTTCAGCTCAGGTGGCTCAATCATTGACCTGTGCTGAAGCAGGGATAGCCTTAAAACCTGACCTGTTGGTGGCCCTTAAGGACTGGCGTTGGCCACCCCTGTGCTACACGTAGCAACAACGAAAGTGACTACACTCAGTGCTGGTCTTCAGCGTACATTTCCCAGTCAGTGCTAAACCTTCAGTTCACATAATAAATCTAGCCCAAGGTCTTGGATCAGTTCTGTAATTAGTCACAGTCATACAGCTTGGCTTTGCCATCAGTGAGCTAGGCATTACAGTACTTGCTAGGAACAATTATTTTGAATGTCACTGCTAGAGATGTACTTGTAGATGTAAAAGTTGTGATACCTTTTATGGGACTAAAATGAAATGTCTTCATAGATACGGTAATATACCACAGAGCTTTCCCAATCTCACAGGTCTTTTCAACTATACACTGCCAAGCAAGTGAATTGGTTAAACTAAAAAAAATAATCCCCGTATATTAAAGGTTTTTTATTTGAATTGGGAAGTGACTTTGATGCGTCTCAGCACACAGCATAGGGTAGCAGTAGCACTGACATAGGGGGAAATGTTTTGCTACCAGCCGATGCATTTATTTTAAGGGTTACAGATTCAGCCCTAATTATCCTTTCTCGAGGTTCTTTTGTGCCTTTTCATGCTTATTCACATTTTCTGGAGATGTCATTTATTTATTCTGAAAAATGAATGACCTAGAAGAAAATACAGATCAAGTATAAGGATGTTATGTACTTTTCCTTCACGTTGTACCACTTTCAGATGCTTGATGAATAGACCCCACTGACTTGCAGAACCAAATCAATATTAAAGGCGCACTCTAGTAAATACCAACATTATTCAACTGGAAGAAAAACTCTAGTCACATCTTTAATTTAAACTTGTATTAAATGTTATTTGTCCTTTTATTAATTCTTTATTTAGGTATGATTATTAATACTATTCCACAAAATATAGTCACAGTGAGATCAATTGTATCATCATTTCCAGAGTGAGTAAAAAAAAATGATATTGACTAAAAAAAACAATCCCCATTTCCCCTAACACAATATGTCCCAGGTGCCACATTTTCAAAATGCATTTTAGGAGGTACAGGCATACCCCGCATTAACGTACGCAATGGGACCGGAGCATGGATGTAAAGTGAAAATGTACTTAAAGTGAAGCTCTACCTTTTCCCCACTTATCGATGCATGTACTGTACTGCAATCGTCATATACGTGCATAACTGATGTAAATAACGCATGTGTAACAGGCTCTATAGTCTCCCCGCTTGCGCACAGCTTCGGTACAGATAGGGAGACAGTATTGCTGTTCAGGACGTGCTGACAGGTGCATGCGTGAGCTGCCGTTTGCCTATTGGCCGATAAGTCCTTACTCGCGAGTGTACTTAAAGTGAGTGTCCTTAAACCGTGGTATGCCTGTATACCAGTTGAAATTACAGGTATTTATTGAAAAGGCTTTTACCAGACGTGTTCTTACAGTGTTGTCTCTTTTTTTCTGTGTGTACCCCATCTTCAGTATCTCTTAAATGTATATGTTCATTGTTTAATATACAGTACTAGCTGATCTACCCAGCGTTGCCCGGGTGATAATTTTCCCGCTCCCCCTCTGTCTCTGCACCCCCCTCTCTCTCCGCTCCCCCTGTCTCTCTCCGCTCCCCCCTCTCTCTCTCTCCCCCTTCCCCTCTCTGCCCACCTCTCTCTTTCTCCCCCGTTCACAGCAATCTGGTCCCCCCCTGCACATGAATGCGGCCCCCCCTCCTTTCACAGCTCCGGTCCGCCCCCCCCCCCCGTTCACAGCTCCATTCCCCCCGTTCACAGCTCCACCCCCCCCCCCTGTTCAATGCTGTGGCCCCCGTTTACACCTCGGGCCCCCCCTTCACAGCTCCGTTCTCCCCGCTTCACAGCTCCTTCCCCCCCCTTCACAGCCCCGTTCACCCACACACTCTCTCTCACACTCTCTTTCTCACACACACTGTCACTCACTCACACACACACACTGTCAATCACACACACGCACACAGTCACAAACACACAGTCAAGATGGTGGTAGTGACGCGTATGCGTCGTGTGCAATGCCTCCCAGCTGTGTGACATCAGAGGAGGTGGTGCGCGGAATGGAGGTGGGAGGACGGGCTGCGGCGGGCGGTCAGGCGCGGCGAGGTGAGTGGGAGTAAGGCGCTGTTGTAAGGGGGAGAGCGCATGGGAGGATAGGGGTCAGGCGCGGTGGTGGTGTGGAATGGAGGCGGGAGGACATTTGGCGGTCAGGCATGGTGAGGTGAGCGGGAGGATGGCGCGGGTGGAAAGGGGAGCGCGCGAGGGAGGTTGCGGATACGGCGGTGTGCGTGGTGTGAGTGGGAGGATGGCGGCGTGGGAAGAAGGGGGAGACAGTGAGGGAGGCTGCGGAGTGTAGTAGCAGTGACTGTGGGGTCCTGCCAGTCACCAAATGGAGAGTGAGGCCAAGAGGCGCATGCGGTATGAGGGTGGTGTTACTGTCACGCCCTGCTTAGGCATGGCCATGACGTCAGGCCACCCCACAGGCCAATGAGCTGTGGCCATCTGCCGGCCAATCACAGGGGGTACAAATTGACAGACAAACATTTTTCTGTGCTATTAGTTAACCTTATATCTCTCAGAGCTTCCCACCTATATTCTGTACTCCTACAGCACAATATGTGCCCCACAGAAACACCACCCTACTGCCCCTTATTACTCTCTCAGTGCATTCCTACAAAACAACCAATTTACTCATATCACTTCCAGCCCTTATTTATTTGTATTGGCTGTCATAGTAAATGTCTGTTGCTTCACCTTTCCAACATGTGTAACCCCTTTGTAAGTGCAAGCAGTGCCCACATACACTGCCCCTTGACTGCAATAAGAAACTACAACTCCCAGCTTGCTGTGCTGCAGCAGGGAGCCACTTCCGGTACAGGAGGATGTGACTAGTGATGGACAGGGCCTCAGCCAATAAGATTAGACCCTGGAGAGGCGGGACTGTGGAAGGAGGTTTCTAAGAGTCCCTGGCAGGACACGCAAGGGGAGAGCTGCCTGCTACAGCAGATCTGCGTGCACATGATATGCCCAGGACATACTTGAAAACGAGAGGTAGCTCTCAATGTATTACTTCCTGGTAAAACATTTTATAAATAAATAAAATAATGATAGATCTCAGGACTGACTGTTGGGGACCCAGGGCCACTGTACATTTCCACCTGGGTGAGTAGACGCTGGCTGAAAGGAGAGCAGTTATCACCACGAGGAGGCCCAGCGGAGCATCCAAGTGAGAGAAGCAGGAGGAACTCGCACCATCAGAAGGGATCCTCAATGGAAGCAAAAAGGGGCACTGAAGTGTTTTGCGAAGTACTGATGTTAGTTGTAAGCTCAACCGACAAGAAAAATGTATGCTGCTGTTGCTAGTAGTTCTCCTTGCTCTGATATGACACATGTGGCTGGTAAGGAGTCTGAGGATTAATATGTATTCTCTCACTATTATAGTGACAACCAGTTATAATTAAAGAGAAAGACAGAAATAGATATGACATCCTTTTTATGGAATTTTAATTGAATTTATGTTCACTCTTAGGGGACTGGTGGGGTTTGTTCACTCATCACACTTTTTTGCCCTTCACACGTGAATGGAGAGGAATCAGCAGGAGATATTCCCCCTCCTTATGTGGAGAAATGCAGGAAACTGCAAGTCAAGTAAAGGAGATTGCCAGATGCATTAAAGCGCAGAGAATGAGGGGATCAACCACATAGGTGGAGGAACAGCGCAAACAGAATGACGTGACACGCAACGCCAAAACATCACAGGATCTCGGGAGCAGTACCTGACCAATCAAGGACGATGAGGGAGGCCGTGATGAAGTCACATGCGTTCCAGAGTGGATGATGCGCTCACGGTCAGGTGATGCGGAAGAAGGACAGTGTGGAGTGATGAACAGCGTGGGACACGTGACTATAAAAGAAGGAAACTGGGGTTTTAATGGTTATATCAGTCACTTGAAAAAGGCCACTGTGATGGCCAAAACGTTGTTATTCTGATTTAATAAATTAAATATTGATTCTAAATCCGCAGTGCCCTGAGTCATCTTCTCATAAAGTGACCTTGGATTTTCTTGACAGGTATTCCCTGAACCAGGAGCGCTGGTAACTGTAGGTATATTTATGCTTATTATTTTGGTGTGCAGCCTATAATCTATATTTGCCCCCCACAGAAGCCCCACTCTACTGCCCCTATTTACTCTTACAGTACATTCCTACAAAACAAACAATTTACTAATATCACTTCCTGCCTTTATTTATTTGTATTGGCTGTCATAGCCATAGTAAATGACTGTCATAGTACATTTCTTTTACTTCACCTTTCCGACATGTGTAACCCTGTTGTAAGTGCAGGCAGCTGACACACATAGAAAACACAAAGACAAGGGGAGTGCGGATGAACAAATAGTAAATTGTATGTGGAATAAGGTTGGCTGGTTAAAAGTACAGCCAGACTTATCGCCTCACCTCAGTGTACAAAGGTTCAGCCTGAACCACAGTGGGCAAACTTATAACAGGGATGGTGTAAATGTAGAATAAAAATGATAATAAATGGATACTCACACGGGCTTATGTGAGTACATATGCATCAAGGGGTCTTTGTCCTGGTGAGTGGGGAAAGTCTCGGTGAAAGTAACATCTCTCGATCCAATCAGAAGGGCAAAGACCGGGACTAAGAGAGACTACAGACAGCTGCCTGGGAGATTAGGATTTCCGTCTCCCCATTTGGCCTGTGTTCAACACGATTCGGTGTAGAAGAGCTGGCGATGTGGTAACATGTCCCTTAGGCTTTGCCTATAGTGCCTCCGACGGCGACGGCGACACGATGGGTGACGTCACCCGTCAACGTCGCCACCGGGTGAAAGTTATGTTTCGCCGGTCGGCCGCATCGCGGGATTCCCGCAATGTGATTTGTTCAAGGGCCGTCACGTGACGGCCCTTGAAAAATCAAATTTTGCCGGCGGCGGGTTTTCGCGACGGCGCCGTCGCTCCGTCGCATGTCGCCGTCGCATGCACTATAAGCGCACGCAGCGGCAATGCTTTTGTTTTGGGGCGAATTCGCTTCGCCGTCGCCGGCACTATAAGCACGGCCTAACATGTTATGTTTATATACACTATAATTGATTTACGTGCGATACTCACCTGCTGATATATCATCACAATATACAGTATTTAAATACTACACTATGAGGCTTTGCGCTGTTTTTTCTTTCGTTTTTCTCACTAGTGATATGGTTTGTGGAGCCATCCCATGAAAGTCACAGCGGCAGCCTCCAAGTTTAGCATTTGAAAATACCAGGTTTATTTTTGACTTGTTGGTTTACACCTACAGCACTGTATACGTTAAATATTCACTCAAGTCGTTTTATTCACTTTATGTATATATATTGAATCACATATGTTTTTTCACTTTAATCATCTAGTGCGCGGTTCACATTCACTTTTATTTCACCTATCATAGGCAAGGTCTGAGAGATCCTAGCTGAGGAGGGGGCCACCATGGAAGTGCTTCACTGTAAGATGTACCCCGCTGTCCCTATGTCCTCCACGGACACCCCCTTTACCTCACCCGTGGTGCTCATAACTGTCATGGGTGAGTTAGTGGAAAAGTCCATGCAGTTCCGCCAGGGAGACAACTACTACCGGCAGCTACAGAACTTTTCAGGTGTAAGGCCTACCTCATCTGGAGAGGACGATTTTGAGAACTAGATAGAGCAGGCCACACAGATGGTGCAAAAATGGGTGGGGATCAGAGCAGGATAAGTGAGTCCGGATAACGGAAAGCCTCAAAGATCCCACGTTGGCTTTAGTAAGGGCAGTTACAGAAGGGAAAGAAGCTGTCACCCCTGTTGCATACCTGCACACCTTAGAAAGAACATTCAGTGCTACCGAAAGTGGAGAAGAGCTCAACTTTCAGTCCAGGGGTTGTATCAACAGGAAGGGGAGAAATTATCAGAATTTCTACTCTGGTTAGAAGTGGCCTTGATAAAGGTTGTGTGGAACAAAGGGGTCTCCACTGACCGTATCACAGTGGGACAATTAATGCAGGGGGGCCCCAAGAGAGACATGATGCTATACCTGCGGCTCCAAGAAAGGAGACACCACCTAAATTCCTAGAACTTCCTAAGGGAGATAAGGGATGAGGAACAACAGATGGCTGTGTGACCACACATATTGAGATCAAATAAGAGTGTCGCAGCTAGCAGCTGGTGGGAATCCAGCGACAGTGATGTCAATGCACGGCCGGGGGAAAAGACCCACCACTAGCCTGGAAACATGGATGGGAATCGCAGAGCAGCATGGACCTGATAAAGGTGCGGGCTCCCCTGCAGATTGCCGGAGCTCTTGGCCTCATTACAGATAAGAGAGGTGTTGAGAGAGGATGCTTGGTCCAGTCAAGTCGAAAGGCCCAGGACGACTCCCAGGAGAGAAACGCCTTGTAGAAGGTGGATGAAACAAGAGGACCCCCCACACTGATGCACACTAGCCTTGACTTCTGCTATACTGATGCAGCCACGATTATCAGAACATTTGCCTGGGAAAATCTGGGGCAATAACCCAGTAATGCTGCAACATTTCTGTGACATTTCTGCAGACAGACCAATGGCCCATCGGATTAGCACAGCGGGGTCCCATTCAAACTGAATGAGACTGCCAGGGACCGCCGCTGTATTAATCCGATGGGCCATTAGTCTGTGTGCAGAAATGTCACAGAAACGTTGCAGCATTACTGGGAGATTGCCCCAGATTTTCAACGTCAAGTGTTCGGATGCTCATTGCTGCATCTGTAGGTGTGGCGATGAGGGATGCTATGCCAAGTACTGTAGAAAACAAGAAAATCTGCAATATGTAATTAAGAGATTCATCTGGTCGAAGAAAGGCTCTGCAAATACAATCCCTACTAACAGACCGGGACAATCCCACCTGCCTAAAAGACTCCTTGGCACGTCAGCCCAGGTGGAAGTAAAGATATAGGGGAAGAAATGTGACGTCATTTTTGGATAGTGGATGCCAAGTATCCATTTTCTTTAAGCCATGGTACGATAAACACCTGAAGCACCTGACATTACAGCCAGTGGAGGGGCTTGTGTTGTAAGGTCTCAGTGATGCCAGCTACACATACCTGGGTTATGTAGTGGTGAAACTGGAATTACCAAAGTAGATTACGGGAGTATAGGGACCCCTGATGGTGGTTGCCTTAATATGTCCAGAACTCCGACGGAGGAGACTGGAGCCATCATCAGGACCAATGCCAACATGTTTGGGCAGCTAGCAAATTGGTGACAGATAGTAGGCAGATTGGGCTTCCATCTACTGTGTTTGAAGGCCTACCAAAGAATAGAGAAGAGAGCTATGGCTCAGGGTAGGGGCCCCTAGGGGAGGTCAGATGGAAAGGTCTACAGCAGTGGTTTCCACCTTATTCTATTTATTTTTATTTAAGGAACGCTATAATTCTATTGTGAAATTCTGAGGAACCCCAACCCTCTCTAATAGTGTGTCTGAGATCAGCTGCATTGTTAGGAACCCCAACCCTCTCTAATAGCGCGTCTGAGGGTGGATACATTGTAAGGAACCCCAACCCTCTCTAATAGAACGTCTCAGATCAGATGCATTGTAAGGAACCCCAACCCTCTGTCACAGGAGACCAGGCAAGTTATACCTTTTTACCAGGATCATGCATTGAGCAAAACAAGTTAATGAAATAAATGATACATTTATTCACAAGAAATGGCATACACACAATGATACACAAACTACAGCAAAAAGACACACTTACTTGGGAATTGGGGTAACAACCTAGATTCTCCTACGTGCAGGGAATCCTAACCCTGATAACAGTTGCAAAAACAGGACAGAAAATATTCCAGGCAGCTTTCTCTGAAGCAGCCCTTTCTTGCTGGAGACTTGAAACTGGAAACTTAGAATCTGAGAATCTTAGAGGACTGGAGAACTAACTATCTGATGAGCGTAGGGGGTTTTAATACTTCTGAGTTTCATTCAAAAAATACTACAGCCCAAATTTCTCCGCAGCCACTCAGAGCAGGGCTCATCTGGCTGATGATGTCAGAGGCAGTTAGCGTGTTGAGCTAGCTTGAAAAAAAACGGGTGGACGGGAAATATGAATCAGCCAATGGGAAATGTGCCCACCAGCAGCATCTTCCCCCCCAGCTAACCCATTGTCGGCTCCACTAAGTCTGGTGGGGCAAATAGAAATGCAAAGTGTGTCCATTGATCCCAGGGCGTGGATACTTGAGTCCTTCCCTCCTGTCCAAATGGTCTTGACACCTCAGACATCCTCTGGGGCTTTCATCTCCAGATGTCCTGCCAGAAATACTGGCACCAATTGGTAGCCCTAGTGGCCTGTCAGAGCATTGGTTCTGAAAGTCCCAGCTCATTTCTGTGCACAAGCATATATGGTTTAAAACACAATTTAATCAAATATACACTTTAAAAATATCCTAAGTTTTGCTGGTATGGGGAATAGAATAAAAAAAACTGCACTTTATTTCTTACTAGCCATATTCCCCACAGACTATAAAATAGACTTAGGACTGGACTTTACAAGTCCCCTCACAACCTTATAGATGATTGGAGTACCCCCAGAACATCTAAGCAGGTTCTGGGTTACCTGTGCAGTAACTGGGTATCCCCCCTAACCTGGGGACCACTTATAGTTACAGGGATACTTTACATCCCTTTGCACCATTTACCTTTCTGGGCTGTGCTGAAGCAGGGAACCCTAGTGGTGAGTCGCGCAAGCGTTTTCAAGGGGAGATATTACCGAGACACTGTGTCTACATACATCCAGGAATCCGACCTGATTCCCGGGCACATTTTTAGGGGAACCACAATTTGAGCAAGGTTCACAAGAATAAAAGAGAAAGAGGAGAGGTTATATAAGTGTTAATGCGATAATGAAATTGTGAGTGTATTCTTTTTTTATCTCTTATCCGCTGCAATAATTTTTCCAAATATGGGTTGTTCCCTGCCTATAATAGAGGAAAAACGATTGTGACATTTAAAGCAGCAGGGCAAAAACAAAAAGCTTAATGTATATGTAACCCTCCTTACCTGGCTCTAAAGGAGACCACATCAGATTAGCTATATACATTGGCAGTGCTCAGTATCTCAGCCTTTGCAAGGTTCCGGCTGAGTGTGGATGCTTCAATATGAAAAGGATGGATGCCCGGAACTTTTATAAACAAAAAGGTGCTTTATTTGACAGCCGTCAATAACGCTTCACAGACATTCACATATTGGTTATTTGATAGAAACTCTCGGCAAACAATATCACTCTGGACTTCATCTCCTGGTAGCTCTCACTCCCACTTTGGGGAGGTACTTAAACTTGTTACCCGTATTAAAGGCTAAATTGTCATTCTCCTGCACGGAGTTAATAATGCTCCACAACTTGTTGAGTGAGCCATTAAGGCATACACGTTGAGCTCCTGAGTTAGCAACCCGTTATTATGTATGGCATGCTTTAGCCATACCTACAGTATGCGATCAGGAATGCGCAGAGAACCTTATGGTTGTGTCGGCCCAAACATACTATGGAATTACTATGCTGAGAACTCCTTACCAACAGCATGCTGCTTCTTTTTCAATTGTGAGAACAATTGAGGGCCTTTAATACTGGCGCTTACCTAGGTCAGGGCACATTTCCTAACTAAAAACAACAAGCGGTGACCGGACACATCTTAGTTCACTGACTATACACACAAACTTATTTCCAGGACTCACAGTGAGGACCCCAGTCAGCACTCTGAAGAACCTGCACAAAAGGTGGAGCTATATATACCCTCTACACTTCCTATAGTGACATCACTGGTTACAAGACACACTGTACAGGGGAAGGTTGATACCGGAGTGACCCCACCCAGTTAACCATTTAAGGCTGTTAACCCCTTATATAACCAGTAGTCCCTCTGAAGCGGGGGCTACATATATCTAATTTCGTAGGATTTTAATACACAGGCCCTTTAAAAAGTCCTTGTTTGAAAAGTCCTATAGTCTGTCTCCAATTAATACTAATTGTTTGAAAACCATTTATTTAAAGCTTCTGGGGACTGAAGTCTGTCATTGTCATAACAAAGTAAAAAAAAACTTTGTTTTTAAACAACTTAGCATAATTTGCTATCACACATGCAGTATGAATTCAGTAACATTCATTTTTCTCGGAGAACAAATAAATAAAAATGTTTCTATTTCATTTGGGTCCGTGTTCTTCCCCTTTATCTCTTTAGTTGATATGAACAGCTTAGTTTGTACAAAACAAAAAAGAAAACAAATGTGGCTTTACATTTTGATATGCCAGAGCTTAAAACAAGTTTGAACATAAAAGTGATTAGATTAAGATTGTAAAAACACTACAATACACACAGAGACTTTAGAGCAGCAGTCCAAGCTGTGCTTTTCCCCCCTTTTAATATGTGCATCCATACAATCCACACAATGATGAGTAATTAGCTAAGTTGCCGATTGATCCGTTCTCCTGTGATCGATCGGCGAAGATTCGGTTCAGGGGTATTCACTAAATGGCTGTCAGTGCAGCAGAAGAGGACCCAAGATGCAAAGTTCTGTGGGGGAGATCATGTGACCAGCCAGTCACTAGATACAATTGATGTGCTGCTAGAGAGAGGGCCGGGCTCAAAAAGGGGTGTGCCAGAGTCTGTTTCAGAAGAGGAAGGGGATGTGACTTTGTAAATGGTTGCTATAGAAACAAAAAATGCTTGTTGCATTATAATACATTAAAAATGTCATTCAGAGTTGTTTTAGAAAACAAAATGCTTCAAGTATTTTCACATCGTACAGAACTGATTTATTTAAAAAGCACACATATAGGATATTGTTTGGTCTGCAGCTTTAAGACCCGTATTTACTAGTAAATATTGACTTAAACATTTAAAAAAATATTTACATTTGTCTGATTTTTGTAAAAAAATAAATAAAATATAGATGTTAATTACCTGCATTTAACTTATTAAGCATGTCACTGCCATTAAGTCACTTTGGTCCTAAGAGGGACCGCCACTTTAAAGAAGGAATGTACCCTTGCTGCTAATGCACTAAACATGTATCTATGCGTGTGTGGCTGCGTGAAATACCTGCAGAATGGATGCAATGACCCACTAGAAAATGTTATCATAATAATAAAGTATATAAAGGTTTATGAGAATGTACTTTCTGCATACCAATTTGAAGCCTTTCACTTGTTTAAGAGTGAATTATGACTTCCAATCATCCATACTATGCAGGTTCTCTATAGGTCAATGCAAATGTTTTAATAGAATAGTATTTCCTATTCGTATTAAAAATTGATGCTACGAAATGATAGCACAGGACATACTGTATGCATTAAGAAGACTCAGAGTATCTATGTTTGTCTTTAATGTTTTATTCAGTTTTCAGAAGAATGTGCACAGTTTCTAAGAAAGATTAAGATATATAAATAACAATGTCTTAGGACCAAAGAAAACTAAAAGCAGTAACATGTTTAACAAGCGATAAGCACGTTTGAAAAAAATATTATTTTTTTAATATATTTTTTTCATGTTTCCATGACAGAGAGCTCTGAATGAATTTTGAAATCTGTATCTAATCTCTTATGTTAGTAGGACTGTGTGTCAATATATGACATGGATCTGTTTTCTGCATTTAATCACTTTCCAAGTTTTAAAGGTTTGGCCACTTCTTCCAAATAAAATTGACAATATAATTTCAGTAAATAATGTCTGTCATGTTGATCCATGCCGAAGTTTAATTTGTAGTCACGCTGAAAATGCAGGTTTTCCCGGTTAGTATGGCATTTTATATGATGATAATACACCTTCATCAGGATACCACTTAGCACTGAACACTTAGGAGAATGCAAAGCTCTGCAGGATGACTGAGCCCGTTCATTTAGTCAGCAGCCGGTAACATAGTTTGCAAAGCATCACATTCTATACATCTCAGACCCTCTCAGGACCAAAGTAAAGTAACAGCAGTGCCGTGTTTAACAGGTTAAATGTCTGTGATTGTCAGATCAGGCAGCTCTAAATATTTTTTACTTTTGATATTTTCATACTTTTGAAATGCCTTACAGCTCAACTCCAATCCTTGATTGAACCACCTGTGCTGAAGCAGTGATATCCTGAAAATCTGACCTGTTGGGGGTCTTAAGGACTGGCGTTGAGAACCCCTTACTTTGTACAATCTTGATTTAATTTCTATTGTTGATAAAACTGTTTGTCAATCTTACAATCTACAGGTAAATGTTTTGCTCTCCCTTTGTTCTTTCTTGGTAGAGTTATGGAAACGAAATACCTTAAGTTTGCCAAACAGATGGAATTTGAACATTTTTGAGCGTGAAAGACAGAGGGGAGATAAATAAGTGGGCCCTTGTCATGGGAGAGGGGGTTTGGCCCGGTATTAAATGGTTACACCCCATTTGGCCACCCCCTGCTCTCACTGGGGAAGCAAGGGGTTAACTGGACTGGGGTCCGGTAATGTGTTTTTACCTTGCTTCAGAATCCAACTGTTTATTCCCCTGTAAAAATGTATTGTCTCATCCCAGTGTTTGCACCAACACATACACTGGGGTTGATGCGGGAGGCTTAAGTGGTTAATGAGCTACAGTTTTAGGAAATTACAAATATTTGTGGTATCTTTTCAGAACTATCTGGGCTTCAAAAGGCTTGATTGAAGTTGGGTGTGAAAAGTACAGAGGGGGTTTGGTGTATATTGATACCTAATTTGCAGGCCAACTGTATATTGCCGGTAGAGACAGCTAGGACCCAGGTCTGGAGCCTTGGGTGTGAAATATAGCACCTGTGACAAACGTTCTCTACACAGGAGGCCCAGCTTCAAAGCATTTCTTGACAAGGTGTTTTATGGGGGCCAGGGGTGCGTCAACAGAAGGAGATAGAATGAGTGACCTTATTAGATATAAGAATACCATGAGATGTCCTCGGCTGAACATGCTAAAAATGACATATGTGTATCTGTGGGACCGAGTCGCAAATAATGATTACAGACACATGATGTCTAGCAGGTACTAAGAGACAGATATTAATATCTCTCTTAATTTTAGTATTACACGGTAATATTTAGTCTCATTGGGAGCGTCATGCGTGCCGGAATGTATTAATATGTCTCGCGTGCCAGTAAGTATTACTGAACTGAAGTTATGAAGTTATTTAGATAGGAAAAGCAGTTTTTAAACGTCCTGGGGTGGGAGGAGTTTTACTCTGGGGTAAGACTGTCAACCTCACCACTGATTTATGACTGGAATTACATATAAACCAGTGACCAGCCTATACTCAGTTATCTTTCTATCATCCTGAGATTGCTGCATGAACTGCTAATCAAGATTTCTGATTATTTCATCATTCCAATTGTAAGTAAGTGCATATTTTGTCTGTTATTTGTATATCTTGTGTGTTCACTTTTTCAAGGAATAAACTATATTTATTTATATCTCAGTCGTGTTCAGTTCAACCCAGGTATTTTTGGTGTATATTATAGCTTGTCATAAAGTTACCGTGACAGTCCTCTTTTTAAATAGGGCTCTCTTTCTTTCTTTTATCCTTTCGTTCTCACTTTTACACTCCTTCCTCTCTCACTCCCACCTCCCCCTCCTCTTTCACTCCCACCTCCCCCACCTCTCTCACTTCCAACTTACCCTCCTCTCACACTCCTTGATCTCTTTTGCTCCTTGTATTTCAGGGCCTGGATGTTGTATGTATATAAGTTTGACAATTTCACCCAAACATTTTTGGCTAATAAGTTCAGGTGACTGATTAAAAATGTTCAACATTTGTCAACAGTTCGGGTGGCGGAGGGGTGAATGCAAACCAAATCTCAGCAATTTTGCACATCTCTATTTAGAAAATAATTATGGTCATCAACATACAGTTCAATGTAAGATTAATGTGTCTACTCATTTCCCTCTCTTTGGCCAAACTTCTCATCCACTCCCTAATCTTCACCTGTCTCAACTGTCCCAACTTGTCGGTCTCCCCCTCTACTTCTCCATACTTCTCTGACAAATCCAAAATGCTGCAGCCCGTACACTTCTCAATCTCACCCTCGCCACTCCTCTCAATTCCACTGGCTACCCATCCAACAATGTTCTCCCTTCAAATACCTCACTCTGGACTACAAATCTTTCCAAGATCTTGTCCATCTTAGTTTGCAGCACTTGGCACTCACTACACCCTTCATGTCCAATTTGCTCCATGACTGGCACAACCCTCACTCCCCCCGTGCTCCCTCCCACATCCCATCCAATTTTTTTCCTCCCTAACTATCTTCAGAAGCCAACTCAAAACTCATCTCTTCATCGCATTCCATGATCCGCCATTAAATCCCTTCTATCCCATCCCCTCCCTCACCCCACCCCACCCTCCTCAACGCCCATGATTTCCCGTACCCTCACCACTTCCTAAACCTTCTTAAAGTTCCTCCAAAACCCTCAAGTCACCCACCTCACCATCCAATCGCCTTCACTGTTCCCACTGTCAGACCCATCACCCCGTCTCTGACCAGACTAAATCCATAGACCTGACCTCAACCCCTGTTCACGAACCAAGCAAGCTCTCAATGCATCTAACCCGTAACCTTACCATAATGTTCCCACCTCTGCCCACCACAAAGACATATTAACAGTTCCTATATGCTTATCACATGAAATGTTCCATATACTGCATAACCTCACAATTGTTTACCAACTAATGTAGAGCGCCCTGGGTAATGGCGCTATGTAAGTGTTGTTATAAATAAAGAAATAGTCACATAGATAAAAATAGCATTGTGAATTAATTGGACCCAAGGAAATATTGGCCCTGATCTTATTGAGCAAGGAGATGTCCCATCATAGTATATTAAAAACTACTGAATAATGACCTTTCCGAAATGCAGAACTCAGATCCCTTATTTTTAGGTTGTATTGACTTTTGTAAGCTTTATAGCAATCTACCTGTGGTGTGATGCATCTGGATCCATTATCTTTTGATGCATCTTAGAATACCCCATGAGAAATTACTACATAACTTGTTCCTTATCAAGTAATGGGATCATTGAGCATACTGTACCCATATCACTAATACCATGTCCTGACAGGGAGTTATGTAGTGGAGGGCAAAAATGACAAGAAACATAAATGTAACCCTTAATGGAGCATCAATTCACACATCCAATTTTATATAGATAACTGCAAAGACCCTACAACGTGTTTAAATAAGTGTTGTTTTCTTGTCATCATCCCCACTGTCCCCCTGCCCTTAAAAGTTCCTATAGCTGGAGAAGTAGCTGATCCTCCTGGAGAAGTGCAGATTCATTGCAGTTTGTGATACTTTTCGTGGACCAACTTGAGTGTTCTTCATACACAAGATTAGTGTTACATAATTTAAAAGCTCAAACGATTCTTCTTCAGGATTAACTCTGCACACAATTATCTCACTTATGAAGATATTCTTTAGAAAACATGGGATGTCTGTGCCAAGTGAGACCCAAATAACCAGGTCCCTCTATAGCTTTAAATATTTACCAAATGTCATGAGCTGAAACACCCTTTGCTTTCTCTTCTTCACTCTTATAACGGTCTTATTTAATACAGCTTCCAAGTTTGTGTTATACCCTTTCTATCAACAGATCACTTGTGGGTGGGAGAGAAGATCCTACGTAAACCCATAGAAAAGGTCCCAAATAAGACATAGGATTTATAGTACAGTAGGATTGCATTCATTTCCATCATGATCAGCACTTTATCCTTAAACAATTAGGTATTTTCTGTTTTTGAGAGATGTTGATGGATGAGCACTTCATAGAAATGGCAGCCACTGTGACTTTTAAAAAAGTCGTACAGCCTTGATAGCCGCACATTTAGTAGATTTACTGCTTTCGTCCCTTAGTCCCCTAGGTAGACGTTAGCAGTGCACACCGAACTATTCCCTACACTTTTTGCTGTTTATTGTGGGATATTTGTTGTTCTGCTTTTCACTGCTGGCCTCTGGGACATATATTTTTTAAAGCCATTAAACATCATAGAACAACAGGGCTGAGTGTTTTCAGCTTATTGCAAATCCAACATAGCAGTATATTGTTAAATAGCACTGCTTCTTTATGGACATTAAGCAGAAATAGTTTGGGAATCACCATGTTTCTCATCCAAACCTAAACAAATGCTCAACAGTTCAACTGAATTTTATTAAAAACAAATGTTTCAATGAGTAGAAATAGTTGGAAAATAAATACTTTACACAGTAGTAGAAATGATTGCTGTTCATTTAGGAACACTTGAGGTAACAGGCAATTGCTTTCACTGCTTATGCAAACTACCACTGATCACCAATTTACCTGTACCATGGTGTGTAACATATGGACCGATGTTGTGTCTAATCAAAACTTTCACGATGATGAAATCCTACATTTACTATTATTAATCATTTGGCAAACCCTTTATGCTGCAAGGGTCATTTTAATACAGTGCTGTGTATGCACAAGCAAGCACTGATCAAGAGAAGGTATTAATATGCTACGCTCTGGGAAAGCAAGAGTGACTTGTATGTATCACTGTTCCAAAATCACAAGTAAGCTGTCAACATATCCTTTTGGTCTGCACTGCTCAAATGGTAATATTAAAAACCAATCACATTGATATGGACAAGCGGTGGGAGGGGCAGTGCAGGGCTGGAGTAAAACTCTGCACTGCAGGAAATTGAAGGAGAGGAGAAAGAGAACGCCTTATTATGAAATCATCAGAACCTACTGATTATTATACATCCATCAGAATTCAGGATATGCTTGAACACTAGTATTGCATCTACATGCAGCTTTCTTGGTCAAATATTTTGTACGTACATAAAATAAATTCAATTAACCCCTTCGCGAGTTGCTGAAGATGCTTAAAAAAAGTGGTGCTACTGTGATTCATTTGAGAAATATCTTTGAAACCGCAAAGTTCTTTGGACCTTGTTTATATATATATATATATATATATATATATATATATATATATATATATATATATATATATATATATATATATATATATATATATATATATATTTACCATATATACCATAATACTGAGTTAAGTTATGGTGAGTAAAAAAAGTGACAAAACCCCTCCACAGGAAAGCAAATATGCAAATATAGCTTTATGCTCATCTGCATGTCTTAGGCAGGTCTGCAACCCCGCCTTTCCCCATTATCACCCAGCATACAGCACTTCCACTGCAGCAAGGGATTCTGGGAAATGACATGCAAATGAGCACACAGTGTCACTTTTTTTGCATGTCATTTCCCAGAATCCCTTGCTGCAGTGGAAGTGCTGTATGCTGGGTGATAATGGGGAAAGGCGGGGTTGCAGACCTGCCTAAGACATGCAGATGAGCATACAGCTATATTTGCATATATATATATATATATATAAAATAAAAAAATAAATAGATGATACCGTTCTGTGGCTAACGAAATGCTTTTATTTGTGCAAGCTTTCGAGATACACTGATCTCTTCTTCCGGCGATGTTACAATGAATCTTTTATATATATATATATATATATATATATATATATATATATATATATATATATATATATATATATATATATATATATATATATATATATATATATATATATATATATATATATATATATATATATATATATATATATATATATATATATATATATACAGTGTTCGACAAACCTATACATTTGCTCTCCCCGGGCGAGTGGATTTAACCCCCGGGCGAGTAAATATTGGCCCAAGCAGCACACGTTTGGTACTAGGTGGCGAGTAGATTTTTTGGTGATTTGTCAACCACTGTATATATATATATATATCTTTAATTTTACAAACAAAAACAGAGGTAATTGTTCTAAAATAAGATCCAGTTTTCTTTAAAAAAAAAAGAATTAAACCAGTCTTACCTTGGTTTGTTAATAAATAAGTAGTGGTTCTCCATTACATTTCAGCACTGCCTTCTCTGCCAGAGGGACATACTGTAACCATATCGCTGTTAGAGGATATTGTGTTTCAGGCCCCTCTGGTTGCAAAGCAGTTCATGTAGATTGACATTTTGAAATATGTCTATTAGAACTGATAGACTATGTTGGTGGGAGCCTGATCCACAACCTTGTAGTTGGATTAAAGAGCCACAGTCAGAGGCTGCCAATTGCCACTGCACAGAATTAGGTTCCATCACTAACCATTCCCTCTTCACCGTGCATTCCCGGAACACATGTGATGTATGCGATGAACTAGCTGCTTTGTTTTATTTGGTTGGCGCACAATCGATTGACTTGAAAGCGACTGTGAAATAGCTTTCTGAATTACAGATTTTAGCTTTGCAGTAAAAACCTACAATTCTTAAAGACACGGTTTCGTAAATTGAGTTGGTCATCAAATAATTAACAAATAGTTGTGTAAAGATCAGAACGGTGTTGCCTAATTAATGAACACACAATCCCAGCAAGCTCTTTTTTAAGTAGCAGGTTTTTCCATGTACCAGTGCAGCACAAGTCTATTAAGACCATTCTCCCTCCACTGCAGAGGTAAATAAGATTTTTCACAGGTAGTGTTAGAACCTGCATACTGGTCGTACCATGATGCAGCTGCAGGCTTATAATGCTTTGGCCAAAGAGTTTAACTAAATGACCCTTACTCATGAAAATACTAACACTTAAGTATTTAACTATGTATTTTGTCACATTGGATGCAGCATTGGGTATTTCTGTCTTTTGCCTAGTTAATGCCAGCTTCCAGGACCACTTAATTCCCTTACTGAGATGTATGGGTATCGTGGGAAAAAAGGACTTCAATGGCTCTGAAAACTTGTTTGAATTCAGTTTATTTACCTACACTACACTCTTTGCATGCTGGCTACAGATCGTATGTGGCTGTTCCCCCAGATAACACAACATATCCCATTATAATGCAGAATATTCATTAAGCTGCGTCCACAGTGCCGCTGACCGCGCTCATGCTTGATTGCACCAGCTCTCCAAGCATCAGCGTTCGGCTGTTCACCAAATTTTTTTGTAAGCAGGAGGCTGTGGCCGGGGGCGTGGCCGAGCAGTGACTGGTGCTGATTGGCTGAGGTCACGTGACACTTCAGTGCGCCTGAAACACAATTTTACATGTCTAAGCAAGCGCCTAGCACCCGTGAGCATACGGGCACGGGCCACGTGAGCGTGGCCAGACAGATAAAAATTTATTATGCTGTCCACGCCAGGTGCCAAGCGTGGTCAGCGGCACAGTGGACTCAACCTTAGAGTGACTGGCAGTGCTGGTGCAGAATATCCCAACATGACCCACCATAACGCCCCAGACTGGAGATTGAAGCGTGCTGCATCGGTACCTCAGTAACACCCTCTATTCGGTTCACAAATCTGTGAAGCTCATGAATCAGACTTCCCGTCCATGATATTTCTTTAACCTTCCAACTGCTGGAGAACTAACAGCCCTGCAGACAATGACTTGAAGCTTGCCGGCTGCTTTTCAGGACCCTCCTGAGGGTATGAACATTCCAACCCATCATATGTCTGCAGCAGAAAAAGCTTTTAGTTACAAATAGCCTGATGGTTATAATATTGTGTTTTATGTAATGATCTTTAGAAGACTGAGGAAGAGAAATGTCGGAGAGAGAGGAGGCTTGTTGCACCAAATTAAAGTTCTTTATATTGATCATGTTTTTTTCTTCTTGCCGACCAGTGTACAGTAGCTGGTACAGCCAAGAAAAAACATAAACTAAGATGGAGACCATTAGGAAAAATAGACCAGAGACCATGCATTGAGATGAATCTAGATTTAGGCAGCAGTCTCCTTTTTTTTCTTAAATACTTCTAATATTGATTTATTTCCCTGCCTGGAACAAATGTTATATGTGTATATTTTCAAAACCAAACTAGTCTCTTAGTCAGATGTAAAGTCTCTCCAATGAGTGGGACATCATATTGAATCAAATGACATTTTATAATGCCATATTACTCTGTACTGTGGCTATATTTTGCAGCCATAGGAAAAGCAATTATCTTTATGAATGATTTATAGCCCACTCCCAACCTCTCAACGTGTCCCTTGCTCGCACCAATAGCTTTAATTGTACTAATTTGACCTATATTACTCTTTGCCCTAAAACAGTCTCCAGTAAAATCTTTACACTTCATAATCTATTTGCCTTACTTCACAGGAAACGAGTATAGTTATCTTACCTCTCTACAGTACATCAGTACACCCCAGTGCATCTCACCACCACTTTCTGGGCATTCGTCTAAGTCATTTCTATCAGCTTGGAGATGAAGAAAACTGAAACTATCACCCAGTTGGTCAACCAGTTCATCAACTAGATTAGGTTTATTAAAGCCAATATAAACATGGTGTTAAAAACTGACATAAAATTATGAAATTGTTTACATTTACTGCATGTAGTTCATGGTTCTAGTAGCCGTACGGAACCTTCAGCGGTGTAGATTTGTTGTACGTTGTGATACATTTTGATGGATCAATTTGAGAGTTCTACTTAGATGTAATTATGGTGTGCTATGCTTTCTGATGCTTTCTAAAATATTCACATTTATGACAGTGTCATAATAACAGTGTGTGCTAATGTGATTGTAAACGCCTGTTTTTCTATTATTTTAAATGTGATGCAGAATCTTTTGTCAACATTACACTAAAATCCTGTCAGTTTCTGTTCCCATGGGGAACCATTCTGGTTAGTTTAAGGAACCTGTAGGCAGCACACAAAGTTCAAAAATGTTGAGTTAAAACTATTTAACTTGGGATACTCAAGCATTTCAATCTTATAATCAATAACTTATTTAAAGAAAATACAATAATGAATAAAAACCAGCATTGATTGAAGTGTGCTCTATTTCAAGAGTCTGATTGTGTTAAATCAGGGAAATACACTTTTTGGGCAAAATGTACGTACTGTAAATATTAAAGTAGTTGCTACCCTTTTCTTTACCATCCCACTTTGATCACAGACTGTCATCAATAAAATCACCTCAGAGGTTTTTACACTGTATTGTTTGTTCACAATGTTCTACTAATCAAGTCAAAATATCTGGCACATAAGATATTTATATGTATACTACAAACTACTGTTCTGTATACTACAACCATCTGTGTATGTCTGTGTGCTCCAGCATGATGTGCTATTAAACTGATTTTTTATTTATGAGTTGTGTGGCTCATAGCTACATCTTCTTTACAGTATGGCCCAAGATAAAGGCCCCGGTAGTTTTTTGTAGCCCATTAGTTCATGTCGAGCCTTCAGTTGTATTGTCAGGCAGTAAGGGATTGTGTTTCATAATGCAGCTGACAACTGAGCAACACATATTTCTCATTGTTTTAAAAATGTCTGCATTTTATTTAAAATGATAACATTTCCACACCCAAAAAAAAAACGAATGGGGCCTCTTTATCTTGGGCCACCCTGTATCTCTTTGTACTACATGCAAATGACTAATTTGCACCAGTAAAGAAACAATTCCAATATTTTAGAGCATAATAGGTGCTTGCCACTGAAAAAGAATAATGGAATGCTATTTTCCGGTAATGTTATTGGAACTGTTACCATTGTTTGCTAAATTATTCTCGTAGGATTCCAACCCTTTTGATGATGGAATAAGTTGCACAACAGAATGTGCGTCAGCAAATGAGTTAAACAGCACAGCATGAAATACTATAGACTACAGTATAAACAACTGGTAAAAGGAAACCACATTTGATGGAGCACCTGTTACTCGGCTCATTACTAAAGTGGCTCCCTGAATGACAAAGGCTGAGTAGTAACAGGGAATTATAAATGAAGCAACATTTTGTGAGGATTCCCTTATCTACCAGCGCAAATTAATAAAAAAGAGAGAAATACAGTATAGACGGGAAGAACAAAAGGAAAGAAGAAATGTAAACATATATATGAACAAAAAGAGAGAGGATAATAATATATTCAACATCTACATTGAAATAGAAAGCATAACTATACAACTTTAGATATGTACAATATTTATATCAGTCCAATAAAATGTGTAATAAAATACAATTTAATGAGAACATTTATTCATTTGACTATGTGGTAAAATCACACTTTATCCTTCTGTGATTTTTAATCTATTATGCCAAGTGTTTTAATGAATGTTGCACATCACCAGCACTACCAGACTGAGACTGAGGGTGAGATACTGCTTTGTAAATGAGTAGCAAATCTCATCTTTCTTACTTACATATAAACATGTTTGACAGATATGATACCTTGATTGAGTGATAGCTAAAAACACAAGCTTCTACGGCCTTTCAGTAACCTGTGCCGTCCTGTTATCGAAGCTCCAGAACCAAACATGATTCACAGTATCACACACATTCCTCCATCTCTTAGCCCATTTTGGTATGTGAAGAATAATACACTAACCTAGGCATTGCCTTATGTAATGGATTTTCAGAAAATCAGGCTGTTTTGGGACATACAGTAGTGTGCCCAAATAATTAAAAAAAAATGTAAATTGGGAAGGGGGAAATAGCAATTAGAACTGGAGGATGAGGCCCTCAAGGTGGCTAAAAAGGACTACAGTCTGGCACACATAAGATAAATATGAAAAACAGGCTACAGAGTCCAAAAAATGAGCCAACTACTCACCTGTACTCAGTGGGGGGGAGAGCAGGACGGGGGGGGGGAGAGGGATGGAGGGAGAATGGGATAGGGGGGAGAGAGGGGCGGGGGAATAGAGGGATAGTGGGGAAAGAGAGGGATTGGGGGGAGAGAGGGGCAGGGGGAAGAGAGGAGGAGAAAGGGAGAGGGGAGAGGAGGAGACTGTGAGGGAGAAGAGAGGGAGAGAGCGTAAGGGGGGAAGAGGGAGGGATTGTAAAGGTGGAACAGAGGGAGGGGGAGTGTGAAGGAGAAGAGAAAGATGGACGATGGGGGATACAGGGATGGGGGGAGAGGGACAGGGAAAGAGGGATGGGGGAAGGATGAGTGAGAGAGGGATGGGGAAGAGAAGGATGCAGGAGAGAGATGTTGGGAGAGAGGGATGGGAGGAGAAATCAGGATGGGGGAGAGTGCGATAGGGAGAAGAGAGTGGAATGGGGGGATAGAGAAAGATGGAGGAGATAGAAAGATGGGGAAAGGGATGGGGAGAAGAGAGACGGGGGAGCGAGGGGGAGAGGGATGGGGGAGGGAGTGACATGGGGTAGAGAGGTTTGCTTTGAGAGGGAGAGAGGGATGGGGGAGAAAGGGATGGGGGAGAGGGATATGGGGGGAGAGAAATATGGGGGAGAGGGATGGGGAGAGGTACAGAGGGGTAGAGAGGAGAGGGATGGGGGAGAGAGAGAGGATGGGCGTGGAGAGAGGGACATGGGAGAAAGAGAGAGAGGGATGGGGGGACAGAGCGACAGGGGAATGGATGGATGGGGGTGAGAAAGAGAGGGTCCGGGGAGAGAGAGGTACCAGGGGGAGAGAGGAATGGGGGGAGGGAGGTCTGTGGGGGGAGAGAGTGGGAAAGGGGTGGAGAGAGGGATGGGGGAGGGTCGGGGGAGAATGATGGTGAGGGGGAGGGATGGGGGTAAGCGTGGAGAGAGGGACGAGGGGGAGAGAGGGCTGGGGTGGAAAGAGTGAATGGGTGGGAGGGTTGGGGGGAGAGAGGGACAGGGGCTGAGGGACAAGGTGGAAGAGAGGCATGAACGGAGTAGAGATGGGGTAGAGGGATGGCGTGGGAGAGAGGGACAGATGTGGTAGAGGGGGGAGAGAGAAGGATGGGGTAGAGAGGGGGAGAGAGGGATGGAGTAGAAAGACAGGGAGAGGTACATGCTAGAGAGGGGTCTAGAGGGACATGGGGGAGAGGAATGGGTGAGGAGAGAGAAGGGGACAGGGAGAGGGACGGAAGGGGGGAGAAAGGGGTGGATGGGGGTGGAGAGAGGGACAGTAGGGGAGAGAGGGACAGACGGGGGAGAGAGCAATTGGGGGAGCGATGGGGGAAGGGATGTGCAGGAGGAATATAGAAGGGGGGAGAGAGGGACAGGTCGGGGGGGGGGGCCTTAACCAAAAAAAAGTTGAAAACCACTGCACTAGATGCTAGTGTGTTGTGGCTAGAATATTGTGGGCCACAACACTTCATAAAAGCAGTGAAATCACCTACTATAGCTTACGCCAGGGAATGCCTCAGTACATCAAAAGGGTGGTAGCCACATTTACCCAGCTTCAACCAGAGCAGGGGCCTAATCACCCCAACTCTACCTGGGTAGCCTTCTCTGGGTTGAGGTCCATATTCTCAGCATGAAAGTATGTGACACATTTACTTTCCCCAGGGTGCAATTGCTCTCAGCTTTCAAAAGAGCTATTGTATAGTCTCCACTGTAGCCCCTGTTGTGAGAACAACTAAATCATCTCCCCAAACCCAATCTGAGGGAGAGGTAACTCATCCTATATTGGTGTATTGGCTGGAGGCCCCTGCACAGTGGCTGAACAGAGAGAGCAGTTCTCATTCCCCTTCGTGACAGGTACAAGACTCCAGAGCACTGGCGAAGGTTTGGTCATGGCCAAACGTCCCATTCCCCTACTATGGTGCTAGCCTATAGCCATGTGGTGGGTGTGCTGTTGGTACAGGGCAGGGAGATAGATTTTTTTAGGAGACAGCATTGGCTCCTCAAATAATGTAAAACTAGCCCCAGAGGAGAAGTTCCGCAGCACAACAATGACCCAGGGACCAGAGCCCTCCTAGTTATTACCCAGTGAACCCGAGTCCTCTCCCACCCTCTCGCTGCAGATATTTTCCAGCACTGTTGTGGTTGGGGATCCAGCCTTTTAAATGTCCTTTTCCATTTCTCAGAACCAATCAGAGCAGAATTGTGCCAGCTGCACTGGTGGCAGGATTTTACTGCCCATAGACACCGGTCCTCCCACTCTCCTGACATGGCACATTATTAACATTAGTGTGGCCTTCACCCTGCTATATGATATACCGGTCCCGGTGCCTGCAGAAGCCCACTTGCTGCGCCAGGATTTGCTCTTTCCCCAATAGTGTCGGTACGATGGCCAGAAGCCTTAAGCCAGAGGTGAATTTGCATTGGGGGGTTGGGACACTTGTGTCTGCCCTATAGGAGAAAGTGCCGATTGCAGGGTTAGTTAATGATACCCCTTGGACACCACATGCACAGAACTTTACCTCCTCCTAGGTGTTGAGGAGAATGTACTGTAGGTGTGTCCACCCCAAGGCAGGTACCCTCCACATAGCCACATCCTTCAGGCGTCACGTAAACCTGCCAAAGTGACAGGACATGGCATCATTCTTTCTCCTAGAGGGATAGGAGTAATAAGGGACCTGAACATAGGCAAATATATCATAAGTGGTACACCGGACACCTTCAGGACCCAGAGGATACCTTATAGCCCATTTGCTTGAATGGGTGGTAAAGGGGTCTTATGGCATTGCACCACTTAGAAAAATATGATCATTGTCTCCCCAAGGGTAGCAAGGAAAGACAATAGTACAATATGTGGCAAGAAGGGTGGCACATTGGAGATTACCTGGTACCCAGGCTATTGAGGGGCTCTATAGCCACATGTATGGGGCCTTTGGAAGTGATGTCAACCTGCAAGAAAAAAATCAGTGATATTTGTGGGCTCTGGACCCCAAAATGACATTTTAATAGAAATGACTTCTATCAGTGAAAATGTATTGAAGTCTATGGAACCGACAGGTAATGCCATAGAGCGGTGAGACCATCTCCAAATCAGTGGGACTCAGAGATAATTAGTGAGAGTTGACAGGTCTACTTTATGTTATGGCCAAATGTTTGGCACGTAACGGAGGAAGAGACAGGCTTTGCTGTACATCCCACGGAACGTCACAATACCAAGTGCACCCCACATCTTTGTAAAAGCGCTGATGTACTCCATTTACAAAAGATGAATTTGTGTTTGCAGGTGAGCCTCCGGGAGCTACTAGTACAAGAAGTGGAAGGCGCTGGAATAGCACTGGTACCAGTGACCAAGCCCAAGTCCTCCCAGGGCTATTTACACTCCCAGAGGCCACACCTGACATATGGGGTTTGGGGTATATGGAGGTGGTGTTGCTGCTGCAGCTACAGTACTGTACCTCTGATACAGCATGTTTTGGGGGATCAACTCTTTTCTTGCTGCAGCTGTCATGTTTGCTGAGATTTTTAATATTAGTTCTTTTCTAGGAAAATATTCTTCCCACCTCCTCTCTTTCTTAAGGTTGGTGGGTAAAATAAGTCCAAGAGCTATCTCAATGTACACCTCCATCCCCCCACCTCCACCACGGGTCTTTTTTTTATATATATATATAAAAAAAGAAGAAATAAAAGGGATTTATTGTAACTCCTTAAGGATCCAGCAACTAAATGAGAAACAAGAACCCTAAAGGGTTAAAAATGTACCCAGATTGAAAAATCAGTAACGTGATAACCCCGACACGTTCCAAAATTCCCACATTGAAATGCTCAAATGAAAGAAATGTGACCAAAAACCCAGCGATAACAGAGAGTAGAGCTGCTGCTGCTGCAGCCTTTGTAAATCAAACAAAATGAAGATGCTAAAACAGGAGTCAAAAATGTTCCAGAAACAGCAAACCAGTAACACGGGTTAAAACAAAAATAAAATCTGAAATACTTAAAGACTAGCTGTAGAATCTGTTTCCCCTCCATAAAATGTGGGACCAGTCCCTATCATAGGTAGCTGGGACTAGGGGTGCAGGGGGTGCTGCAGGTCCCTGAATTTATACTATATGGTACAAGATGTGTCACTCATTTTGTATGGACAGTTCTCCCATCCCCAAAAAATGTTCCTGCACTCCTGGTCCCTATCTTACAGCTATAGTAGAGGTTGGATGGGGGCTTTCTGCTCAGAGCATCTAAAGTGCTTCCAGCAACTAAAGCCATTCCCCAGGCAGGCCATAGCATCCCCTGACGCCACACCTAAATAATTCCATCCCTGGAATGCTGAGCACAAAGCCAGCGTTCCAATCAGAATCTCCACAGCGTTCTGGAATGAACCACCGCGTTCTCCATCTAGGTGGAAGTAGTTGTCATCGGGCCGCCTCACGCAGACTGGGCTCACATACCAGAGCATCTTTAGTTCCTCCCCTCTACCACCCCCCTACATCCTGGAGAGATGGCTGCGACCACTGTCTTACAAATTCCCCCTCCCACGTGCTGGTTTTGCTCTGTGTGCCTGGGGTGTAGCACTAGCAAGTTGCATGAGCAGCATTCTTTTCTCTGCATCTGCTGCTGCTTCCTTCTTCTTCACTGATCCTGCTGCAGCATCCTCGTCTGCACGGCTGGTACCAACAGGACATCACTCCAGGCTCTGCCGTCTGCAGCATCCTTATGTGGACTTCTCACAGGTGAGCCTACAAGCAGGATGGCACTGAGATTTTCTTTTATGCCCTCAGTTCCCACTGGGCTCTACCCTTATACTAACTGAATATACTAAGATCATCTGTAGATCAGCTTGGTTAGTATTCTGCCTTCACCCCTCCCAATGTGCATTGTAGAACTCCATAGAACTCCAGAGGTTAAATTCTATTTTATTGTCACATTCTGCTTCCTCACCCACCCAGGCATTTTGTCTATTCCCTGGATTCTGATCCCACCTCTGGCTTAATCATTGGCTGCATTTTTTTTTCTTCCTGAAAACAAAAGATCCCTCCCATCCCTGTGATTTCTTCTTTATGTGATCTGTGTTCTGCACAATGCAGAGTCTTAATATTTACATACTGTATGTATTAGCTTTAGGTAAAAAATAATACTGCTCTGTTTATGCCAAAGCATAAAGAGATTGAATGCGTTATTATGTATAGTAAATGTTGGTAAATACAATTTAAATGAGTTAAAAATGATACAAAAAGAGAAAAAATAAATATACATTGTTCATTTACCAAGTTCGTGTGCAAAATCAGTTGGTATTTCAATAATTAAGTTGTAACTTTTTACATTGCCATGTAGCAAACCAGTTGGTTTGTAACTGCAATTTGCTTAGCTGCAGGAAATGTGTAGTTGCACAAATTATATAGCCAATGAATTGGATGGGGTGTCTCTAGCACATAGGATTATCCAAATAAACCCACTGATGATCAGGTTGGTTTGTGAGCTGTCATAGTATCAGTGGCATGCACTAGAAAACTAAAGCAACAGTATCCTGTTGAAAAATAAGTAATGCACAAGATGTCATAATTATTTAGTATAAAAATAAAGCTGTATGGTCTCTTTTGTAAAGCTCTGCATATACTGTTTGCGCTAGACGAATAAAAATATAACTACATATTCCTGATCTCATGGATCAGGAAACAAACCTAGGCTGGCATGGTCCGAGTCTCAGCTCTGATCAGGTCAGACTGCTCCAAAGGATGTTAGGTAGCATTGTGTTAAGCCTTTAACTGGCCATCTTTGCACCCTGATGTACAGTAAGGGGCTATACAGATGTTGCTAGAGTGAGGAGAGATGAGCTAGGCGTGCCAGATGAAGACATTGGAGAAGACCTGCTCATATGTCAGCAGCACAGTCTGGACTAAACGTCTACTGACTGTGAAATGAAGGTAGGCGTAGGCAGGGATGGTGACTTTCAGCCACTGATACCTGCAAGAGATAGGCTACATACATGCACAGACGCCACCTTATGTGGAGCCTGTGTAGGGCTGTCTGTATTCTGGGTATTGCAACTCTTAATACATATATGGCTTGCTGTGTAGTTTTATTTGAAATGAAAAGAAGAAAAATATCCATGCTGAATTTATTTTTAGGATATTAAACATGCAACAGGGGAAATGCTGAAATACACTGTTGCACTGGAGAGAAAATTCTTGATCTGGACTTTTAGACGAGAGAGAAAATGAGTTTAGAATCATTTGTAGATGTGTGTGTGTGTATTTATATATTTACACACTATGTGAATATGTATCTTATTAATAGATTCAGATAATAAGCATGACAACGTTGACCTATTTATTTTATTATGTTCAGCAGTAACAGCTTAAGTAGATAACATTACAGCATTTAAAAAGTAACCATTTTTTTTCACCTGAATGAAAAATGTTGGGAAATAGTTAATGACAGAGTCTCTGTTGAATAATGGGAATGACACGCTGCCATCGATGTAAAATCAGAAAGAGCGTCAGCTGTCAGCCTCTAAATTCTGCCCACTTTGTCTTTGAATAAAAGACTGTGTTTCAGAAATGTATTATTGCTGCGTATTTCATATCTTGCATCTTTTTAAACCCTTCAAATATATTCGTTATGTTTATTTAGAGACCTGGGGGGTAGTTGATCTATATCTGTCTATTTTATTTTATTTATTTAAATGTAGCTCGACAAAATTGACGGAGGAAAAATGATGTTAGGCCTTATTAGGGGTTTTAATTATTTGGACACGGGTCATATTGTGTTACAAGTATTACAGAAATACTAAAGCAGAAAGGAAGAGATCATGAAAGAACAATGAAAGAATGATGTTACGCTTTAATATTCTTTCTATCTTTGGGTGTGCATGAGCTTTTAAGATCTGAAGGGACTTCCTGCAGATAGAGCTGGAACAGTGTTAATATCACAATGTGCATAACAATCTTTAAGGCTGCTTGTACTCTACACCGTGGTTTGATATTTCAACAAATAACATGCTTTTTCAGGACCCGTACAGTGTATTCATATACAGGATTCTGCTCAGCATACAGTAACTTCCTCGTGAGAATGTTCCAGAACGGCACCTCCTCTTGTGTATGCTAATGAGTATGCGCAGAGAGTTGTGCATCGGAACATTCCAGAACAGACAAATGAACGCTCAGAATAAACAATTGGGTTTTAACAGTTAGATGTTGCCATGATAAGCCAGCCTGGGGGGAAAAAAGATGCTAGTAGAATATGCAAGACTGTTGGGTGATATATTATATTATGCTTCTCCAAGTACTATTCTAATTCCAGGAAATTAAAAATGCATATTTCGCTTAGCATCGGTCTTGAAACTAGACGAGTAGTGAGATCTGGTTTGTAATGGGAGTATAATACGGTTCTAATAGAAATCAAAATACAGTAATTGTCCTGTGTGACCTTCAAAGTGATTGTAGGGTCTAACAAAATGCAGTCTGCAAAGATTCCAGCTTCCTAAAAACCTCAATATGGCTGCCAGAATTCTGCCTCAAAATGGAAGCTCTCGAAGTCCTTGACATGGCAGCTCAGAAGGATGGAAAGTCATGAGACCCAACAAGACTTGTTTCCCTCACACTTACACGGATCCCTAATCCACCACTCCCAGTGTTGCAATGTTAATATAAATTTAACCCCACTGTGTTCTGTTTCTTTGCATAACAACGTGTCGATAACTGTTTGCATTCTGATGTTTGAGATAGTGTTGCCTAAAGTATAGATAATTGTGATTATTTATTTATTTATTCTAAAGATGGCCACCTCTTATGTTCATATCTTAAATTGGAGATTGCCAGATAATTGTAAAGGTGGAGATGTGAGTGCTGTGATTTCAAGTGTAATGTTCACCAAATCAAAAACAGCTTAACAAAATCTAACAAGGGTGACATTAAATGTGCTATTTTATTTTTTCTAATTTTTATTTTCAGGGAAATTGTAATTGAAACATCTACATTCACCCAGCCCTTGATTTAATTATTTATTTTTAATGCAGAGATGTGTTCATTTGTGATTAAACATACTAGCAAATCTTTTTTTTTAAATATATTTGTTACAGCAATTCCTACAATATATTTATTTGCAGTAAAATCCAGATATTTCTACTTAGCTTTATTTCATTTCTGTAAGGAGAACCAAAAGAGAGGGCTTCTATTATTTTTCGTTGAAATAGCAAGATTGGGCCTATATGATTAAATGAGAAAGAAATCGAATACATTTTATAGTGCTCTATATATCTACATGTATAAGTGGGGCCTGCTACATCTTGGTTTCTTAAAACCGAAAGACTTAAGATAGAGATTAAAAAAAATGATCACAAATAATCAACAGTCTATAATTGATGAACCTTAATAAATGCATAAAGCAAACTTCTCCTTAGAGAGGGTTGTATGCATGTTATATTATTGTTATTTTAAACTCAGAACTACATGAAAACAAACCCGTGAATAAAATAACAGTAGTGTCCCTTCATTACCAAGGGCCCCCAGGAACACAGTGTACCTCTGTGTGTGTGTGTGCTTATTGGCCACCCATTGTCTGAGGCCAGAGAATTGAACAATGCACTCTGCTGTTCTTATTGATTTCATTTGTATGATGTTAACCATGTACTGTATGCAGCTTTCACATTATCACAAGACAGAAAGGTTAAATAAAGCACATGTGATCATTTAACCGGATTAGATAATAACCAGAGATAATAAGTAAAAAGATTACAGATGGTACCTTCGTTGGCTAACTGGTGTTTTGTCTTATAACATCACAGATAATATACGTAGGTGTCATTTTGATCATACGTTTCTCTACGAGGAGCACCTTTTTCTTCCGCTGACATAATACCATGATACATCCTACAGAAAATGTAAAAATGGTAATAAAGGCCTCTTTGCTCTGAAGAGCCTGTATCCATAGCTATTTTATCAAAGACATTAACACTAAAAGCAATAGATTTAGTTTTAAAAAAAAACTGCACAGTCTGTGATAATAATCTGAGAAATTGCTGTCTTAAATTAACATAAAAATACATTTTTTGGTGGATTCCTGTTTAAAAGCGGATTTTTTTTCAAACAGGATTAACTTTACCTCAAATCTTATAGTCAGCATTGCTTTATATTCATTTAGAAAATAGTTTTTTTTCCCATTGTTTCAGCAACCTGCACATTTAGCTTTTCTGATCCATTTAACTCTGGAGTTTGTGAATAGATATATTCTGTAGCCTTAAAAAAAAAAAACTCCAATTTTTCCCCCCTCCAAGAAACAAAAAATACATATTGGGATCTTTATGCTTCACTACTTTTTATTCCAGTAAAATTGGATAGATCGTTATACGTTCGAACATAATAATAATTAGTTAGTATTCTTGAAACTGAACGTGAGACCATCATTTCTGTGAATAACGGATTTCATTTTGCAACATATAAGGTGTGTCGACCCGGCTATGTTTAGCACAGTGGCGACGAAAAACCATCGTAGCTTCTCTTTCTCATGATGTCAGTGTGGTGCTTCACATTTGGCGAAATATGATGTGAAGGGGAGGTTACAGAAATGCCAAACAAGCTATTGCTGCAAAAGATCAGCTGAGTGTATGGCTCTGAGAAATTATTAAGGCTTTACAGCAGGGGCGGCCAACGCCAGTCCTGAAGGCCTACCAACAGGTCAGGTTTTCAGGTTATCCCTGCATGAGCCCAGGTGGCTCAGTCGACGGAGCCACTGATTGAGCCACCTGTGCTGAAGCAGGGATATCCTAAAAACCTGACCTGTTGGTGACCCTTGAGGACTGGATTTGGTGACCCCTGCTTTAGAGCAATACACTAATTATGTTATTTATGGAACATAGAAACCTAGAGGTTGACGTCAGATTGACCTTTTGACCCACCTGGCCAGGCCATTTCATCTACAGTATATGCTAAAATAAAGAAAGAAACAAACATATAGGCTGAATAATGCTGTCCACAGTCATTCTTACCTTTTTCCTGCTACTCTACTGCTGGTATACTTGCTTTTATACTGGGGGTTGAAGAATGCAGGCAATGGCTACTGTCTGCCCTGGTGGTTTGTGAAAGGCAAAAAGAGAAAATAGTATTTCTGATGCCTAATGACTTAACAGGGGTTATGTATTACATCCCCATCTGCGAAAGTGGAGCTAAAAACACCAGATTTATCGATGGGGAAAATCCCATTTGAAAGCAATGGAGATTTTTTTATTGAATAAGTCTGGTTCTATTTATTTGCCCCATTTTTGCAGCCAGGAGACTTTAATATGTAGTCCCCCACCCCACACCCACACGTCTAATGTATCATTTCTAAGGAGAGACGGAGAAAATGTAATATGCAAGCTTCCATGTGTCACTGCAGCAGGTAAGTAGGATGCGTAGCACTGAGCACAGATACAGTCACGTTGTTTCTTAGCATTATTTTACCTGCAAAACATTAAAAAGGCAAATCTAATCATTTATACAATTGCTTGTATAGAACATATTCGGGTTGGCGAGTAATTGACATAGATTAGGATTCATCCAAAAGCACTGCATTATTTCAGAGGAAAATTAGGAGGCCTTTGTTAAATCACTTTAATTATAAGTTCTTTGAGACAGAAACTCCTTTTTTTCCTTTGTTTGCTTTTGATGTATGAAGCCATTACTTTTCATGGTACACAAAGACACATGTAATTTAAAGAGACTGTATGTGTACTGTAAAGTCTTTCCTGCAACCTGTGACTGCGTTTTTACCAAACTATTTATTACTAATTTTTCCCGGTGTTGGAAATATCATTCTGCTGTCTTCCAAATGGTCTTAGGTACCAGTCACGATTCAGTTGTTCAGTGTTTTCAGCACAATTTATAGGACAATAAGTCTTTACTAATAGTGGATTTGGAATTGTTACACTTTACCCACAATAAGACTTGCAGAGCTTAACAAATTGTACTGGCGTCCATGTTATTTATGCATTGCTTGCCTGTATGTATAAATGGACAGATTTGTGACTTCAGAATTCAGGCTCCTTCTAGTACGGTATATGTGTGTGATTAAACTAAGTGCCTGTTTTAGAAAACACAATGATTACATTTCACTGTAGAAAGATGGACATTACAAAAACATGCACAAGTTTGATAAGGGAAAAAGTATTCTTAGTGTCTCTTTATAATCACAAAACTGAAAGCTACTTTGTGTATTTTTTCTATGTGCGTATGCAAACATATATTAATACAGTTATAACCTGTATCAATCCAACTATTTAACAAATTGGCCATTGTACAAATGACAGTTACCTTTTAGCGGTCCGTCTGTGCTTCAGCTCCGTAAAGCTAACATGTATTCACATCATTTATTAAATAAAGAACAATTGTTTTCTTTTGCACTAAATTGGTATTTTTTTTGTTATCAATGTTTTACTTGTTAACAGGTAACTTCGTGCTAAATCATTATGCAATGGGCACAGTTAAGGTCACTTTTAATGCAAAAAAATAAATTAATGATATACATATAAATATATATCAACGATAAATATTGGAATAAAAACTCCCCAATTGATATGCTGTAGGTTTAGCACAATAACAGTTCGTGCAGGCTGCAGGGTGGGGCTCAATGCAGTGTTCAACTGTATGCTCTTTTGTCTGTTAAAAGTAAAGGAGAACAGTCTGTTTAGGCATCGGTATCGAACATGCCCTTTCAGAGATGCAAAAGGAAGGCACTTTCCTTACCAGTATTTTAGTTTACCTGACATTATTTTGGGGATTCTAGGGGGGTGTTTATAACTACTAAAACATACACTGCATATACATCTGCTTTTTATTCTACTGCCACTCACGTCTCGTTACGCAAAACTGTGCAGCAACAACAAGTGGGCTGTGATGCAGTGTAAAGTCCATGAAACCTGGCATTGACAAATATCCCAGAGGGTTGGCTTCGAAAATCGCATTCTGAAAAATCATTTTTGGAAGATGCAGAAATAGTTGGTGCGAAATTGGTCTTGCTGAACACTTCCATTTTGTGCATTTGATCACGAAATCACCTTTAAAAAAATATATATAATAATAATTCTATTCCATTCTTCCAGTCTAAATGCATTTCTAAACAAAGCCCAGATGAAATAGTTTTTGTCAAGCCAGAAAATACATTTTTTTTTAAAAATCTAAGTGGAGAAAAAAGTACATAAGCGAGTCTGTAAAATGTGCAATATTTTCACGAAATGCAAATTATATTACAATAACAATTTTTTGATTTGAATTATATACACACATACAAAATTATTACAGTATCTTTGCTTTTTTCTCTCTTTCAAACTATGCAAATGGATTGCCAACACACACATACATAAACCTAGTTTCTAAAACTGAAGCATCAAAAAAAAGCATTCTCCTCTTTTCTCAGTTTTACACAAATAAAAGGAAGAATTCATTGATTCTCGGCTAACACCACATCACAGAATTCCGTTAAGCAGGGTTTTCAATCAATATTTCGTTAGTCTCTTTTTCTTCTTTTTGTATTCATCCTGTTGCAGATTTTTGTATTTTTTTTTTTTAACTTGATTTTAAAATAGCAGAATGAACAGGATGGTCGAGGTGCAGGTTTTCGGTAGTTAAATTGCAGTGCGTACAGTATGTGAGAAGCTGGTTCAAAATAGATTAACTGTAGAAATCAATTCTTTCAGTCCTTAATTCTGATCCTCATTTCTTCACTTTTTGGTTTTGCTCCCAGTGACATTCCCAATGCGTAGCATAATGCGTTATTCGTTTTGTATATAATAGCCTGTGCGGGAACATACATTTCAAACAAAATCTCTATTAGTTGTTACTTTATACAACCGTGTAGTTATACAGCACCTTTTTACACCTGTTACTTTTCTGTACATTTTCATTCTGGGTGTATGTTGGGTGTTTTATATTATACAGATCCACTGTAAAAAAAAAAAAAAAAAAATCAGTGCTTCTCGAGATGACGACTTTACAAACAATTTAATCTTTTAGAATAACATTTTTGCCGCATGAATCATATCAAACTTGCCTAGTTTTTAGCTGAAAATGTTCAGCCAACACAGGTTGTGTAAGAGCTCATTTAAATATTTAATTTGGAGTACCGTTGTCAGACAAAAGAATAACTAATTAATAAAATGAGTCTCTTATACAGCTGATCGACATCTTCGAATCTGTTCAAACAATGTAACGATGCTTCTGATTTGTAACAACAAAATGATTTGAATACATTGATTCTAGATTATTAACTCATTTTATTCAAATTAAAACAAAAACGTTAATAATATGTGAGATTTACAGGTGTAATATACATTTTAAAATCTTGGTCTTATTCATTCTTTTAACTCAATCAATATACTAAAATGATCATGGCTTAAAAGTGAATATCAGCAGCACAACACATAGAAAGACCGGTTTCAAACAGTAATTTCATATTTGGTGTATCCCTGTCAATGCTACAATGGGCCATGTTGTGATTGGGAATATTTCACATTTATAGATTTAATGCAACGTATTTTCTTATTTTCTACCCCTAATAGTAATTTTCAAGTAGGCATATTTAGTGATATAAAAATGTAATTATTTAAGGATTAAATGTCACGCACATGTTAATATTTCAAGAATTTTAATAGGTTTTATTAAAAGCAGTTATACAGCTGAAATGACAAACATGTAACAACTTATTTTAGTTGTTCTACTGTTGAAATATTGCTTTCATTTAGTATCTTAACAGTTTTATACATTGAAATCCTTAGCACATTTGAACAAATACATGTTCAAGTACAACATTTGTAGATATACTGCATATCGATACATATGTAATATTTACTCTTTTACACAGCACTCAATTCGTTTATTTCAACTGAAAAAAGGCACATTCTCATGTTTTTAATTTCTTTTCAAGTAATGATGTTACCCCAAAAAACTAAAGCATTTGTATAGTGACACATTAAAACCTCAGTTAAAATGAATTGCTATCTTAGCAAAGAATGGAATAAGATTTTTAAACAAAATGGCAGTGCTGGGCAAAGCAAGTGCAAACTTAGCTTTCATTCTAATTTTTTTTGTTCCTTTAACAATGCTAACAGATTTTACTGCACTTAATAACATTCTTATTATATAAATATTTAGCGTGACTACATTTTCACACATTGCAGCTGCAGAGTTTTGCATTGCGATGCTGGAGTAAAGCAATAAGCTTTCATTTGATGTTCTTCCGGAACAGTGCAGAAAACGACCCTTTAATCATTTCTGCTGCAAACACAACACACACGATTCCTATCATTTGCTGCCTTTTCGTGTTAAAACAACTCTTATTTCTGCCCACTTTCATTGAATTTGTCGGGCGTGTATTAATATTACAGCCTTAAAGGTAGACCCAGCCTTTTCCGTCTGCTGCTTCATCATCTTTATATGTAAAGCAGGTTTCTGGCAGAATGTAAAATATTCTGCTAATCAGAGGAAAACTCCTAGTGTGTCGAGTGCTAGAGCCCGTCCGTGTGATGCACGCCATGTTGTGAGGTGGTAGAATGATGCTGCACGTTCGTTAGAGTTGAAATTCTAATGGTATTAGAGGGCTGAATATAGGGTGTGGTCTGCTGAGCAGGAACAAGTGCAGGCAGAAACACACGTCTTTGTTCTTCCATCAGGTGATACAGGTGCATAGACAGAGCTGTACTGTATGTCAGCACCATATGCTTTTTAGCTTCATTCAGCTCCTCAACAGATACGCGCCATGCATGTGCAGCACCCTCATTCCTGATCAATGGTTTTCTGACTAGTTTAGGCGTTCTGTTAACTTGCTCCTTGAAAGAAAAAAAAATAACCCTCTTTATATATATTATATATATATATATAGATAGATAGATAGATAGATAGATAGATAGATAGATAGATAGATAGATAGTGTCATCCATGTACATAGCACTTTACAGCAGTATTACATGTGACATCATAGGAATAAGCGATTCAACATAAATGTTGACATTAGGCAAAGGAGTCCCTGCCCCACAGAGCTTACAGTCTAAGTGGTGAGACCTTACAGAGGCAGCAGGGGGGTGTCCTGGTAAGTGCGTCTGTTGGATAGGAAAGTCATGAAATTGACAGGAGTTAACATTAGAGATTCGGATCCTGTTTGCATGCACATTTTAACAAATGGATTTGATTAAACATCCTTTAATCACTACATTCTTAAAGCTATATGGCTACGATTTGCCGTTGAATCGTTATACAAACATGTAACATGTATCTGGTATTTTTTCTTTTAATTGGCACTGTCTAAAGAAACAACATTTCCGTTGTCCTTTAAACTATATTTTTGTACTGCTTTCATTATTATTGTGCAATACGAGATAACTATGTAATAAAACAATGAGAGATTTGCAGATATATTGCGTATCATCCCAAACCTTAACACAGTGTTTTCTATAGATAGACGAAAAAATAAGCATCAGGTGATTCAAGATAAAAATTTGCAGTTTACAGAGCTTAAAACAAATCGATATTGATTTTTTTTTTTTTTTTTAAAGGCCGTTATTATTATTATGCTTTGCTGATGCTGGTTTGTCCAATTGAACAGTGAAAGCCATTACACTGCTGCAGTATTAGTCAATTTGTGTTTCATATGGTATGTGGCATGTATAACACGGCGGTGGAACAGCCCGTTTCATCTGCAGGCAGAGGCTGAGCAGAGGCATATGCGTTAAATTGCATTCATGCTGTGCAGAATTCCTCGTGTTACCAAAGTAAACCTCTGAATCCAGGGAAAGTCCACATCGCTGTAGGGTTGTCACTAATTCCCAGCAAAAGGTTCTGTACACCGAGTATCACGCAACGCTGGCTGCACACCACACAATCCCTGCGTCCTGCTCGTTACTTCCCCAGCCCTTCATTCCCCGCAAAGACAGAAATCCTTTCAGCTCGGTTACCTCCTGCAGAGAGCTAATTTTCCAGCAGTCAAGCGCAATCTGGATAAATAATTAGAAAGAGGCAAAGACGAAGGTGATCATGGCTGAAAATCATTTAATGTAGCCAGACCCTGTTCTTTTATTCTATTTTAGGTATGTAATTGTAAATTTTGCTGCCTGCCGCATTGGCCTCCTTGCTGGAATTGGAGAGACGTAGCAAGAAAACCCCCATTCGTTCTGTGTCCCTGGGAGGTTAAACATTGAGTGCAGAAGGCTTGCGCTGCATTGCTGAGCATTGAAGGGGTTTATGATGCTTTATATTTATGTATGCGAGGGAAGGAAAATGTTGGATGAATAATAATGATAGCATTGTGCAATGCATATGTTATCTGAGGGGAAATTCCTGCTGATTCCAATGCAATGCATGTGTTGGGCAAACGAAATCCATCCTAATCACAAAATAATAGGCAAGAATGATATTCTGTACCGAGCACAATATACTGCTCTGGGCAAGAGATACTATCCAATGAGAATCTAAAGCAATCACAATATTTAACAGACAAGACGATATCTAATGAGATTCAGTACCCAGAACAATACATATATTAGCTGAGGATAATGTGCACAGATTACAATATATAGGGGGTAATTTATTAGAGAGCCCTGGATTCAAAATCAGGGCAAAAATAACACACCAGATCTCTTTCAAGGAAATCGCACTGGTTTTTATGTGAAAGTTCTTTCTTTCGCTGGTGCCGGTTTTTTTATACCCCTGTTTAGCAGCTGGGAGACTTAAATAAACGGTCCCCATATTGTGCAACATACTATGAGAAGGGAATGTACACTGATCTCAGTATACAATAAATTAATGTATGAATGTAATCGACAGAGCACACAATATGCTGTATTTCCATAATCTATCCACACCACAATATATAGTTCAATGCACAACATCATATTCAAAGAGATCTGATAGCGATCATATGTAACGTGCAATATAATATCCAAAGAGAACGTGTATATATATCATAATAAACATTCCACAAGATAATATTACAGGAGATTTTCTATTACTCACAGTGTACAGTAGACAAGATAACTATCTCCTAGGAAGCTTCACGTATCACAATATACAGTGCAATGAATTTAGACTGCTTGCAAAGATAATCCCTTTTAAAATGTACCCCTAATGGCAAAAATAAAATCTACTTTTATATCATACGGAACACACTCATCTTCAACTGAAAGCATTAAATTATTGCCACTTCTTCCAATAAATGCACTTGGGGATGCAAAGCCTGGTTTTCCGCTGTATAGAGACAAGCAGGGGTGGTGCATACATTAGTCTTTGTGCATGTCTAATGGCAGTAGCACGATGCCACAAGGATGTGAAGGGAAACAAAGCAGCGGAGGAACATTAGCACACAATGGTTCTTGCCTGTGCTATAGATGAGCCGTATGCTTCCCCGTGTCTTGTCATGCAAGGGTTAAAGCAAAGATGCAGTTCATCCCATTTCCCAGCAGTACCTGCACAACACCCACATAGGAATAAGATAAAAATAGGTCAGCATCTTGCACGGTGGCTCCTGTGACACATGGCGCTTGATTGCTCTACACCTACCGAGCGTGAACATCCCCTCGGGGGAATCTCAGAATTTAACGATAATAATGTAAGGGTGTGGGGGGGGAATTTGGGGGTTGGAGCATCTCGGAGAAACCTCTGCGACCTTCTTTATTTCTCCCTCTCTTCTTTAGTAGCTACAGTAAGTGAAACACAGTCAGTGTCTGCAGACAGGGAATGTACCGCTTGTGGAAGTCACCCACAAAGAGGATTCACCATTCTAACAGGCTCTTGTTTGCTGCGTTGATTGCTCAGCCGGAGATACAGATTGTTAACTTGCTCTAAGCATTTTACGTGCTGCTATGCGTGTGATGGCTTCCTCACATTGCTGCGCCTTTAAATAAAGGATCGGCTCTTCCCCCTTATTTTTGCCTTTCTTTAAAGTCCTACAGTATATGTGCAGAGGCTGCTTAATGGTAAGACGTCTTTGTCTGCCTCTTTGCTTTAATGCAGATGTTTCCTGCCTTGCATTGATTTCTTATTGGCTAGCAAATCTATACAGAGAAGGGGGAGATGGAAAAATACTTCCCGCAGTCTACAAGACCGACCAACCTATCTAAAGATTCTTCTTCTTTTGTATTTTAAATTGTACCACGTTCTATAAAAGAGAAGATGGGGGGAGAAAGGGGTCAGTTTTGATGTAATGGAGCCATTATCATGTATTAATAATGCAGACAGGCTAAGTAACTGGTGCTGGTCTTCCCCCAGGGAGGAGGGGGATCGTAAAGCAGATGTGCACTAGATCTTCCGGTATCTGACTGCTGACAGGGGCCCGGGGTGGGGTCACTGTGGCTCCCCGGTTTATTTAATCGGGGTCTTCTTATTAAGCACCTCGGCTATGGCGGTAGCCATGCCATGATGCAGAGAAGAAGGGAGCAGCCGGGAGAGCAGGAAAGGGCCCTGCCTGTTTAACCAGTTGGCTGCTGGGTGGAATTGCATTCCCCTCCAGCACGAAGGTAGTTAAGCTTTGTTACGCATAAGACTTAAGAGAGAGAGAGAGAGAGAGAGCACTGGCACAATTATCGCTCCTTCTCACTCGTTCACCCAGTTTTAGGATGTGCTTGTCATTGGGGCGATGCCGCCGATTCATTTCCATTCTTTAGTCATTTTACTGTGCGGTTAAAAAAGAAAAGGTAAGGTTTTATTCGGTATTAATATGATATGCATGAGAAAGGTGTTATATTCTCTGTGCTTTTGACACGGGAAGGAAGAGTTAGTGATAACTCCCCTAAAACCCCCTCTGCTGCAGTCTTTTCCGGGTATTTTTCTTTAACACGACGACGACTCCTAGTTTAGATTGAATTATTTTTTGATTAATTGTTCCGGAGAACTGTATGGTGCTGAATTGTGACATTACCTTCACCATGCAATCTTTTCTTATTATTAACGTTAGTAGGAACAATGCACAGGCAAAATGTCTGAACAAATGTAGAAATATCGTAGAGAAAATTTATTTTTAATTTCCTTTTTTTTTTTTGTGTCTGGTCGTGAAGGAGGAAACCTAATGATCGTTTAATATCTGGTACAGGTCTCACAATACACGGTGAGTTAATAACCAGCTAAAAGCAGTGCGTCTTATTTTCTCTTTTGAAATAGTCATTTATATACAGAGTGTGTGTGTGTGTGTGTGTGTGTGTGTGTGTGTGTGTGTGTGTGTGTGTGTGTGTGTGTGTGTGTGTGTGTGTGTGTGTGTGTGTGTGTGTGTGTGTGTGTGTGTGTGTGTGTGTGTGTGTAGAAATATATTTTGAGATATAGCGGGTATTTGTTGATAATTTGAATAACTGCTCTTAGCAGATGTACTATCTGTTTCCTTCAGTATAATATGAATGATGGGGTTTGGATTACAATATTGGTTGTTTGGAAAAGCATGGCCTTGTTCAAATGATGTCGGGTGGCGATGGAGAAACAGAGCCAACACGTTCACATTGCAAAGTATATGGTGACATTACAGGTCTATATCCAACGTCTTTACAGCTGCACAAGAAATGGATGTCATGATATTAAATGACAAAGGGAAACATTTAAGAAGGTTGTTGCTTCTGTTCAACCTCTTCGGTTCTGGTTGGTGGGTAGCCACACACTGCAGGAAAAAAAAAAACCCCCATTGCAAATGGTTTCATATTTCAGTATTAAAATGCTGACTGGGAGGATATAAATATGAACTACGAAAACCTATGCTTGGTAAATTTAAAAGGAATTAAACACGTCATTAACATGCACTTAAAAAAATCCATTAAAACATGCCGGACCGCAGAAGATTATTCCACTAAATTGCATTTTTTAGTTTCTACAACATGGGTGTAGAGGGGCATTAGAATAATTCTTGTGCATATCTGATTTCTAATGAGGGAGAGATCAATAGCTCAGATGTTCCCATTTGAGTTGGAGTCTATGCTGGTAATTTCATGTATAAATTAGCTGGGCGGTTGTACTGAATCTTTATTAACATGAGCGTCTTTATTTTTTCTTTGTGTTTGTCATCTAATAAAAATACCGATTTTTTTTTTGTGCTTGTCTACTTATTAGTTATTTTTTTGTGTTGCATTGAGCTGTGAAACGGTACCTTACAGATGTGTAAATTAAAGGGCAATGTAGTGCTACTGGTGTGAAAATCATGTATACACTATTATTATTATTTATTATTATATATATATATATATATATATATATATATATATATATATATATATATATATATATATATATATATATATATATATATATATATATGTTGAATGGCAGCCAGCACACACTTACAGTATATTGCAAAAAAAAAGTCCATATGCTAATCTTTATAAAATAGTATATGCGATTACCAGATTGTAGTCCAGCAAGAAGAGACAGCCACAAAGGGTAAACTTCAGAAGTTGTATTGAAGATGTAGACACTCAGAAAACCAACGTTTCGGTTCCAGAAGAGGAACCTTCCCCAGGGCACAATCTGGTAAAGTGTGTATATATATATATACATATATATATATATATATATATATATATACACACATACACACACACACACTTGTGCATACATATGTGTTTAATTACATTTGTGCGTCAATATAGATATTTGAACATACATTGCATACATATGTTTATTGTATATACTGTATGTAAAAACAAGTTATACAATAGAATTGTATATGTTATTGTATATACTGTAATACAGTAACAATTGTGAATTGATAGGAGTCATATTTATTTTTCTTTATCTACGGATGTGGCTAGGCTTAGTCACTCGTGTAGGTATTTTATTTATTTAGGAAAGGTAAATGACATCCTGCAGATAATGGGATAAAGTTACAGGAGATCAGAGAATATTTACGCACACACGGTACACAGAAGTATTGAGTCCAAAGGGGTTTGCACTAGCATTATGACCGTATCATGGCTGGGATCTCCGTTGGCTTTCTTTCACAGTTCGTCTTTTGTCATCTGTCATCCAGAAAGCCAAGATTGGGGGGCTGGGGGAAACCCCATTTAGGATGCTCAGAATCTATCCATGAAGTACACATTCAGATGTGGTCTTCTTTGTTTCAGAATAACATTTCCATAGCTTTCTGCCTCCGCCACATAACAGTTAATTAAAGCGATTATCTGTTGTACCATTCTATTGTCTATAGCAGGGGTCTCCAAACTCAGTCCTCAAGGGCCGACAACTTCCCGGCTTTTATGGATATCCCTGTTTCAGCACTGGTACTCAGTCTTTGACTTTAGCCACTGATTGAGCCACCTGTGCTGAAACAGGGATATCCATAAAAGCCGGTCTGTTGGCGGCCCTTGAGGACTGAGTTCGGAGACCCCTGGTCTATAGTAAAGATGTATGTTTATACATTTCCAGCCCTTTTTTTTTGTCTTGCAAGGACGCCATTGAAACTAATAATGTTTAAAAGGATTGAGGGTTAGAGAACTAGCGCATTTTGGTTAGAATTTCGCACTGCGATTTGGGGACCATTCTTAGAGCTAAGGGGGGGGGGGTGGTTAGGGCCGCGGTGTCATTTGCATATTTAATACTATTATTGTAATATGTCAATTCTGTTGCATTATAACACTGCCATTAAACTGTAGAAGCCCATTGGCAGACTCTCTTAGCTTTTGACTCCTGATTGGAACAAGGACATTTTGGTGAAAGTCTGAATTTGTTTTATAATATTGGTGCAAATGGGTTTTGTGGCTTTTAAGAACAAAACCCATAAATATATAAATAAATAAATGTAAAAAAGACTAAAGTGGGGCCGTGGCTACACAGGGAACAAGAAAATCTCAACCACCAGACTGGAGGAGAGATTGGGAAGCGCCCAATTGTATGCACTCAAAACACCTACAGTAGGTTCAAAGAAGTAGTGCTGCCTGTAGAGATAAATCCCACATTGGGTGTAATATTTATACTAAATATGATCACCCCCTTTGGCAATTAGGTTTATTACAGAAGGTTATTTCAAATTTGTAGATTTATTGTAATGTTATACACTTTATGTAACATTTTGGGTCAATAATAATAGTTATTTTTTTCTTTCTTGTATAGCACTGACAGAGTACACAGCGCTGTACATAAGACTTTTTGCGGGCACAAGTCCCTGCCCCGCAGTGCTTACAATCGATGTTTTTGGTGCCTGAGGCACAGGGTGACTTGCCCAAGGCCACAAGGAGCGGACACTGGGGATTTGACCCGGGCTTTGCTTCAAACTCACTGTCATTGTTTTCACAGGCAGTGCTTTTACTCACTGAGCCACTGATTCAGCACAAGATATGGGGGAACGCAAAAGCGTAGCCTTTGTTTTATTTTCCATACAGATTTTACACAAGAGTAATAATGCCTTGTGATTTTAATTGTGATTTAAGACAAGTCAACCCATTCCATTCGATTAATGTCGTTTTTGTATATATATATATATATATATACAAATGTAAATACAACTGTATGCTCATCTGCATGTCTTAGGCAGGTCTGCAACCCCGCCTTTCCCCATTATCACCCAGCACACAGCACTTCCACTGCAGCAAGGGATTCTGGGAAATGACATGCAAATGAGCACACGGTGCCACTTTTTGCTTCAAAAACCATTTTTAACATGGTTCCCTATAGGCTTAAGCTTGCTGCATGGTCACAGCTTTGAGCACAGCCAGGGTTAAGGTGCATACCCAGAAAACCACCCACAGACAGCTGTTTCGACCTTAATGGGTCTCATCAGTGTGGGGTTGATTAACTGGGTATGCAAAGAATGTGTTTGTGTGTTATATCTTATGTAAATGCATACTTGTTAGTTCATACAGTATAAATAGATATACTGTAATTAATGTATCAATACTGCTGTTACTAATATTATATACTGTAGCTCAGATTTTATACAAAAAATAACTTTAGTTCGGCGGTGTATACTACACTGTAGGAGAAAAGTGTCTATTTCTTGAAAAAAAATATAAGATTATATCAAGGACACACAATAGTGTAGGACAGCAAGATGGTAGCAGGACTGTCATATTTTTGTTGACTTTAATAGTATTTCCCCTTTCGCTCATTACATTTCAGAGGTAGAAATTCATTTCATCTTGATACATTATGCCTTATGTTCATTTATTCACAGACCACAGTATTGTACTCTATCAGCCTTGTTGTCCATTGTTTCATACTTTTTGTATTTATTGTCTTATGATGTGTGTTTCACATTATCTGTTCTTGCTTTTTGGTTTGACTTCTGATGTTTACTGTGGTGGGTGCGCAAATCACCAGCAGTTTGCACACTTGCTTGTTAGATTGACAAAGATTCCTGTCAAAAACAAAATGTAGACCATAAATCACCTCAAGTATTCAAAAAGGCCTGTGCGCGCCTTTCTTTCTTCTATGAATATGAACTTCTTAACTCCGGTACACCTAGGCATCTTCACCTTTGTCAGTGGAGTGCCGCGGTTCTATACAGCAAGCGAAGAAGGGTGGGTAACCATGTTTGTCCTTATTTCCATGTGGTAACATAAGAGGGAGAGGGAGCAGGTGGTATGATACCTTGTATTGGACTAACAGGATACTGAAATGCGTAGGGTCACGTGTTGCGAGCAGTTGCTTGTGAGATCACCAAGCCGGAGAAGAAAGCTGTGGTCCGACTTAGAGTACATGGGAACTTTTCCACACAGGAACTCTCTACCACTACTACGGGTTGCAGGAGGACATCATATAGGGCGACACCAGGGGAGAGGAATTGAGGGGAGGATATCAGATTGGGCGGAGCAGTTTCATAAGGAAGCATGTTGGGGCATGAGTTTACTCATACAACGCTCATTACTTTCAGATGTTTGTGAGTTTTAAATTGTTATTGTCAATAGAATCATTAAAAAAAAAAAAAATTTAAATCTTCATATATATATATATTTGAAGCAGAGGGTCTCCCGGTTAATTCCGTCTGTGGGGACCCCCTGCTTCCGGAGGTGCTGATAGCACTCTGCTCGGCTACCAGGGATCACTTAATGGTCGCTGTTCAAAGATCTCGTGCCCTGCGGATCAATTTGGAGGCTGTGACATCATCAGTGCGGTTTCCTATAGGCCCTGGGACGCTGGAGCTTTAAAGTTTAAAGCCCAGCTAGCTCAGCTGGAGCAGCTACCGGCACATACTACGGAGGTATCTCCGGAAGCAGGGGGTCCCTGTAGCTGAAATTAATGGGGTTCAGCTCCATATACCCCCTGCTTCAATCCTCTGTAAAAAAAAAAAAATCTAAGGCTTAGATTGCTCCTTTAAGTGAATGTCTTTTGGTGTTTTTCCAGTTGTCTGTAGGCCAGTGGGGGTCCATTACGAAAATAGCAGTAGGCCGACTTTACACGATACATTACAATGCATTGCAAGTGGCAAATTTACCTTGCAAACACTCCCAGTTCCCGTATAAATCCAAATAATATAAATATAAATCATTCATCCGTATTACGACAAATCTCCTTTGTAATCCAGGAAATACAGGTTGGGCTTTAGAGGGTAATTCTGTATATGCCAAAGTGTCCATTTTTTACCAAAACTCTCCATTGACCTCAATCCAATTTCCAGAAAATCTGGCGTAAGCAAACTGTCCACATATTTTAATGTAAAACAATATAACTAGCTTCCCTGTTAAATAAGCAAAGGAGCATTTAGCATTATAGAAGGCTTCCCCTTTGGCTGAATTGGTACCCAGAATATGGTGGTCTGAGTGCTACATACAGTTTATTAGCCACCTGAGACAATGAGTGATAAAGATCACTGGGCTTGTAAATACTAAGAACCATTTTCCCCGCGCACAGAGGTAGTGGGAATTAGAAGATTGCTGTGCGAAAGCGACTGTCTTTTTGTAGGGGCTCCAGCAGTTTGCGAGTGAGTGGGGGTCCCCTGAGAAAATGTTGGACATGTTCCCATTTCTTTCCCCTTACTTAAAAAGATTAATAAATGTTATCTTCTAATGTTAAAAATTATATGTATACATATGTAAAGCTGTTAGTACAGTCTATTTAAAAAATAAATAAATTAAAAAAATATATATTTGCAGTAGAAAGGCCAATATATATATATATATATATATATATATATATATATATATATATATATATACATATATATATATATATATATATATATATATATATATATATATATATATTGGCCTTTCTACTGCAGTTATGTAGCCTACATGGAATTTGATGTCTGGTTTTCTGCAAACACATAATACATAATACATTTGAATGATTTTGCAGTTGTTCAAAGGTAGGAAATCACAGATCTGTAGGCATCTTCACAGGTCAATTTGCTACAGTAAGGGAGGTGACGAAAATCTGAGACTGCAGTGTCCCAGCGATAATCACTCACCAGAGCTTATTAAATAGCATGCCCACACGTCATTGGGCAAAAAATGCTAATTTACATCTAGATTTGCATATTTGAGAACACTTCCTCACTCGCCTTTTCACAGCCCCTTCGCCATCATAATTTCAATATTGAATTCAGTGAAGCTGATTACATTTGCCCTCTGAGCATCTTTGGGGTTTATTCTATGGGTTTATTCTATGTGGTTCTTACAGGGCTGAGAAGGGTGTCATCTCTTATCATACCTGTAAATAAATATTCACTACACTAGCAGTACATGCAAGGTAGTTTAGCCGTGTGAACTCAGAAGCCAACCTCTGAGTTCCAGGTTACAAAAAGCAAAGAGGAAACATATTTATTTAAAAAATGCTTCCTTATTAGGACAAATCCCGCCCATCAAATGTAGGTTGGGCCTTAGAGATCAGTTTTTAAAAAGTGACGCGCTAGCAAACTGTATAAATATTATTATGTAAAGCAATGGGACTAGCTCTTTAAAGCTGCAGACCAAGCAATATCCTACATGTATGGGTTTTTTTTTTTTTAAATAAATCAGTTCTGTACTATGAGAAAATACTTGTAGCATTTTTTTTTAAACAATTCTGAATGGCATTTTTAATGTATTATAATGTTAGAAGCATTTTCTGTTTCTATAGCAACCATTTACAAAGTCACATCCCCTTCCTCTTCTGAAACAGGCCCTGCCCTTTCTCTAGCAGTGCACCAATTGTATCTAGTGATAGTCTGCTGCACTGACAGCCATTTAGTGAACTCCTGGGCCGAATCTTCGCCAATCGATCACAGGAGAACAAATCGATCGGCAACTTGGCTAATTACTTATAATTGTGTGGATTGTTTTGATGCACATATTAAAGAGGGGAAAATAGAATTGAAAAAAACCTGGCAGTTTGGACTGCGCTTTATATTTTTTTTAAGCCGTGAAAACTCAGAAGCCCACCTCCCAATTCCAGGTTACAAAAAGTAAAGTGGAAACATATTTATTAAAATAATGCTTCCTTATTAGGACTGCTTATTAGGCTATGGAGGGCCCGCTCTAACCCCACCCCTGTTTGCGGCCCATCTCTCTCTTCAGACAGGCGGGGGGAGAAGGTATGCGGCAGAGGGCCCCGGCGTTAAACTGAAGATAAGCCAGAAGAGAATTTAGCAGTTGTTACACAGGCAGAGCAGGACGGCACGAGGTGAGGAGCGTGCTCAAGCAGCAGACACCGGAAGTAAGAAAGACTTTCAGGTCAGACTGCTAGAGCGTGCTCTTCCCCTGCCGTCCTGCTCTGCCTGTGTAACAAGTGCTGATTCCTCTACCGGCTTCTGTCTCTATTATCACCAAGGCATGGGGGAGGAGGGGGAGAGATGATGATGAGGGGGAGAGATGATGATGAGGGGGAGAGCTGGTGATGGTGATGATGAGAGGGAGAGCTGGTGATGGTGATGATGAGGGGGAAAGCTGGTGATGATGAGGGGGAGAGATGGTGATGATGAGGGGAAAGCTGGTGATGATGAGGGGGAGAGCTGGTGATGATGAGGGGGAGAGCTGGTGATGATGAGGGGAAAGCTGGTGATGATGAGGGGGAGAGCTGGTGATGATGAGGGGGAGAGCTGGTGATGATGAGGGGAAAGCTGGTGATGGTGATGATAAGGGGGAGAGCTGGTGATGATGAGGGGGAGAGCTGGTGATGGTGATGATGAGTGGGAGAGCTGGTGATGATGAGGGGGAGAGCTGGTGAAGGATGAGGGGGAGAGCTGGTGATGATGAGGGGGAGAGCTGGTGACGGTGGTGGTGATGATGATGATAAGAGGGAGAGCTGGTGATGGTGATGATGAGAGGGAGAGCTGGTGATGGTGATGATGATGAGGGGGAGAGCTGGTGGTGGTGATGATGAGGGGGAGAGCTGGCGATGGTGATGATGAGGGGGAAAGCTGGTGATGGTGATGATGATGAGGGGGAGAGCTGGTGGTGGTGGTGATGATGAGGGGGAGAGCTGGCGATGGTGATGATGAGGGGGAGAGCTGGTGATGGTGATGATGAGGGGGAAAGCTGGTGATGCTGAGGGGGTGAGCTGGTGATGGTGATGATGAGGGGGAGAGCTGGCGATGGTGATGATGAGGGGGAGAGCTGGTGATGGTGATGATGAGGGGGAAAGCTGGTGATGCTGAGGGGGTGAGCTGGTGATGGTGATGATGAAGGGGAGAGCTGGTGATGATGAGGGGGAGAGCTGGTGGTGGTGATGATGAGGGGGAGAGCTGGTGATGATGAGCGGGAGAGCTGGTGATGGTGATGATGAAGGGGAGAGCTGGTGATGATGAGGGGGAGAGCTGGTGCTGGTGATGATGAGGGGGAGAGCTGGTGATGATGAGGGGGAGAGCTGGTGATGGTGATGGTGATGATGAGGGGGAGAGCTGGTGATGGTGATGATGAGGTGGAGAGCTGGTGATGGTGTTGATGATGATGAGGGGGAGAGCTGGTGATGATGATGATGATGATGAGAGGGAGAGCTGGTGATGGTGATGATGAGGGGAAAGCTGGTGATGGTGATGATGAGGGGAAAGCTGGTGATGGTGATGATAAGGGGGAGAGCTGGTGATGATGAGGGTAGAGCTGGTGATGGTGATGATGAGGGGGAGAGCTTGTGATGATGAGGGGGAGAGATGGTGATGGTGATGATGAGGGGGAGAGCTGGTGATGATGAGGGGAAGAGCTGGTGATGGTGATGATGAGGGGGAGAACTGGTGATGGTGTTGATGATGATGATGAGGGGGAGAGCTGGTGGTGATGGTGATGATGAAGGGGAGAGCTGGTGATGGTGATGATGAGGGGAAAGCTGGTGATCGTGATGATGAGGGGGAGAGCTGGTGATGGTGAGGATGATGATGATGAGGGGGAGAGCTGGTGGTGGTGATGATGATGAGGGGGAGAGCTGGTGGTGGTGATGATGATGGGGATATCTGGTGATGGTGATGATGGGGAGAGCTGGTGATGGTGATGATGAGGGGGAGAGCTGGTGATGGTGATGGTGATGACGAGGGGGATAGCTGGTGATGATGATAATGGGGAGAGCTGGTGATGATGATGAGATGGAGAGCTGGTAATGGTGATGAGGGGAAGAGCTGGTGATGATGATGTGGGGGAGAGATGGTGATGACGATGAGAGGGAGAGCTGATGATGTTGATGGGGGGAGAGCTGGTGATGAGGAGGAGGAGATCTTGTGATGGTGGTGATGATGAGGGGGAGAGATAAGGAGGGGGCACAAGGGGAGAGATGAGGAGAGGGAGAGATGATGAGAGATATTGAGGGGGAGAGATGATGAGAAGGGGAAAGATGATTATGATGGGGACAGGGAGAGATGAGGAGGAGGAGGGGGAGAGACAATGATGAGGATGGGGGAGGGAGAAAAAAAAATGAATGGGGCCCTAAAAAATGTCTAGCTACGCCACTGGTTGGGCCTTAGAGTTCCAATTTTTAGAAAGTCAGGCGTAAGAAAACTGCAGAAATATTATTATGTAAAGCCATGGGACTAGCGCTTTAAGTCAATGGGCCATTATGTCTTCCGTCACAAGGTGCCTGGTGGAATTGCACCTCTCAGTAAATATAGGCTTGTACAGTGGGTTTAAACTATAAAACAAAACAAGAAAAATCATAAGCAAAGCAGTACATGCACGAGCACATTCACTGTACTGGAAATGTGAATATTTACAGTTTTGTATATGTAGAATATTTACATTGTATCTTACTTTGTAAAGTACGACGGGATGAGAATTACTCCCCAAAACAATTCTGTTGCCAATGTGTTGTGTTCATTTTGTTGCCTGCTGCCTTGAAAACCATGTTAGGATCAGAAATGTATTTCTCCTTAGTCATATTAGTATTTGGAGAGAGTTTGAAGGCCACCAGGAACAGATAGTGAATGTCAGCAGCTGTATTTATTTCAGGACCCATCTTTTATTTGGTCTCAGTTCTTAAAGAATAAGCTTTAGGGCAACTGGGATTGTGTAAGTCATAATCAGTATGCTTCATGTAGAAGAATATTCAGTTTTGGTGTTTCGCCCATAGGGTGCAGTGACTTGATTGGGAGTTAATGTCAGAGCGGGTGCAATAATTTGTACCAGCGCTTAATGCATGTGCTCCATAGACTGGTAATGCATTCTGTAAAAATAAAACTATCTGCACTACTGCTGTACATGTAGGTACATATTTTTTTTAAACTTATTTTAGGAAAGGTAAACCTCTAGTAAGTGCACGGTCAATTCTACAGCTGCACTAGAAACGAAATACTGCAAGCGTTAACACTGGAGAACAGCATTGCTCACAGTTTGGGTTGAAAATAATCACTAGTGATGTGCATGGTTTTAAGACCATAAACTCCTCCTCTGACATGCAATATCTTTGTGTTTCTAAAGAGTCCTCATCTTTAAATATTGCAAACCACTCACTCGAATTTTGTAAATGGAGAAAAATCACTTTGTTGAAGGTTTATGCTACATTTTTGGTGCAAGAACATTCATGTTACTTTCATTTTAGTGTAAATCTATTTTTTTTAAAGAAATGCACTAAGGGCCAGTAGAGGCGACTTTGAAGGTTTGTATGAGATTTTTTATTTTTTTTATTTTATTTTTTTTTTGGCAAAAAAACCTGAAAATCTGTCAAAGCCATCTTTTCCTAATTCAATAAAAGGTGAATAGATAACCGAAGCCATTACCTCTGGTTCACCCCTCCCCTTACCAAAACATTTATGGAGTGTTGGCAAAGATTTAAATTACCATTGACAGAAGCTCTCTGCAAAAATAACTATTCATGCTGCATTCAATAGACTCAGAAGAGTGCTTGTGCTTGTTTTTCGGTTAAAGCAACAATCCTCACCGAAGCCTATATGAGTTTAACTCCTCTTATCCTAGTTAGTACATCATAAAGGGCACCATCTCTCTCCCTGAAACAGTGTCCTGACATCCATGTGGAAAATGAAAGATGATGTATTAAATAGTCAGATTGTTGAGTACACAGTGTGTATACAGTAGTACCATCACAACATAGAATGGGTGCTCAACATCAGCCCTCAAGACCCCCCAACAGGTCAGGTTTTAAGGATAACCCTGCTTCAGCACAGGTGGCTCAATCAGTCCCTGCTTCAGCACAGGTGGCTCAATCAGTCCCTGCTTCATCACCCATGGCTCAATCAACACTGAGCAGAAGGAAGGCAGTGAAACTCTGCTTTGAACTCAGACACAAACTGTATGACAGACCTACTGCATAAACAAAGGTTCATCTCAAGTGTTTCCACAAAATACCAGTGCTCAGATTACTGGGAGAAATTCATACAATGTTTCTGTCTTCAGAAGGATTGTCATCCAGTCACTCCCTGTGGGAACTAAAATGTTGATGTATTCCTTTATTGATACACACTTACCTTTTCTGTATTCCAGAATATTATAGGTAAAGTAATATACTGTATGCATATATGATAGTTTTTTTTTTAAATTATATTTGTCATTTTGTCACATCTTACGTTGAAACCCTTAAACCGATTCTTCTTGTGTTCCTGGCATCAACACAATTTGTTTTAAAATAAATTGTCACCATTTTGGTTTTCCCTTTTCTGAGTTAAAAAAAAACCTAAAAAACTATTCACACTTCCATACGAGCCAGTCCAAAAGGAATCAATAAGTATAGTAAATGCTCCATAATTGTTTTGATTAGGTTATTAGCTCCCAGCAGCACAGTGGCATTGATTCTGACAGCGGATGTGACATTTCTGAATGCAGATTACCTCTATTTTTAGATGGCGTGCTGGTGTTTACTTGTTCTGCATGCCAGGGGAAGCAGTGCTGAGAGACTGGCATGTCCCTGACACATTAGTACTTTGCAGATATTTCCTTTCAGTGCAGCTCACGTGTTGTCAGTTTATAACAGCCATGCATTACCCTAAAATAACAAACAGTTATTTTACTGTCACAGTGCAGCAACCTGGCACACCACATTCTACCCTAAAAAGTGAATTGATGATGATTCAAATTGGATGCTGCGGCACTGATACAGTGGTGGAAACTGGAACGATGCATTTATTGCAATTGCTTACAGGAAATACCTTTTGGTTGGAGGTGTAACCAGCTAAAATATTGGTGACACCCGAGTTTTGGGGAGGCTTTAGAAGTTTTCAGCAGTTAGGGTTGTGTAGAAGAGCACAGGCTCCGAAAAAATGTTCCCAGGTCGAAGACTGAGCCACTGATTGAGCTGCATATGCTGAAGCACGGACTGATTGAGCCACCTGTGCTGAAGCAGGGTTTTCCTTGAAACCTGACCTGTTGGGGCTGTACTCTATCCGCATTACTTCAACCACACATACCATTCTCCCAACACGAGAGTGCCTTGTGTCCCTACTTTCCGCAGGTCTTCTCCTTAGATTGAGAGCTGCTCTGAGAACATTGCATGGCTTCCATATCAGAAATGCCAACGTTTCAGTCCTCACAGGGAGACCTTGGGATGGTGGGTATAGTAGTCAAGATCACTGTGTTTGTTGCATTGCCTTGAGAAAGGTCCCCCCTGTGAGGACCGAAACGTTGGCATTTGTGCAACTTACTCTAATACAATTTTTTTGAAAATGACCTCTGAGTGCTGTCTCGTTCTTACTGTGTTGCTGCGGCTGCACCACTGCTGTGAGGAACACCCCTGTCTGTGTGTGTGTGTGTGTGTGTGTGTGTGTGTGTGTGTGTGTGTGTGTGTGTGTGTGTGTGTGTGTGTGTGTGTGTGTGTGTGTGTGTGTGTGTGTGTATACACACACACACTTAAACATACTGTACATATATGTGCTGCTGTCCTTTCAGTCCTTTGCATGAATACATATTTTTTAAATAACATATTTTTATTAAATAACATCTTCATGTGGACAGAAAATGCCACGAAGCAGATACAGAACGAGGCTGCGTGTCTGACAGTTGCATCGACTCTCTGTGTCTTTGTTTAACAGCCTATAATTTGTTAAACAATAATTAGAGAGCTTATCATTTCTAAAGCTTCTTCTCAAAATTGGATAAGAGCAAATGTATCAATTACACAGGTAATTTATCAGCTATCCTCGGATTCAAGCACAGAGACGAATCATACGCAGCGAAAGCTGTTTATTTCAACAACCTGGTTGCGTAAATTATTTAATATCAGGTGCTGACAATAATTTTGAGAATTGCTTCAATATTATTCAAATGAAATGTATTTTGATATGAGAAATTAAATACAAGTTAAAAATGAATGGTTTAATTTTATATCTTATTTTATAGTCCCGGCAAACATAAAATATAAATGTGTTTATAAAAAATACGTGGCATGAGCTTATCGGTATGCACTTATTGCTCATCTTTTGTCGCGGGATGCAGTGATCAATTACTCATTTCGATTAAACTATTGCTCATTTTACTTAACAAATAAAAATACCCTGTTAAGTTATGTAAAAAGTACTTTTATTTTACTGTCAAACGATATAAAATAAAAGTGACTGTAGGATGCACGGTAAAAACGCAGGCACGTGCTGTGGCAGCTGCAGCTAATAGGAAGTAGGTACTTATCCTATTATCTTTTTACTTTGTGTTCACATTCGGTCCCCGAACTGGGAGCAGCAAAAAGAGAAAACAGAAGTTCTAACAACACACACTAAGGGGAAGAAGACTCCTCGCTGTGACTTTTAGTTGATTCCGTGGGATGCCTGCATAGGGGAGGGAGCATTTTGAGGATGCTTGATCAATATTCAACACGTTCAGAGTTTTAAAGGTTACCAGAAGCACCCCAATGATCACCCCGAACAGTACAAGTAGGAGCTCAGTATGATTGTGTTTCCCACTAATACCTGGGTGACTTTGCTGTTTGTCTGCTTTTTAATCTTACAATATATGTGAAATAGAGGCTATGCGCATGCTCAGTTTTCCATGTATTTTAGGCCCAGATTCACTAAAGGGCGCTAAGCTTTATCACACATAACTCACTTAAATGAATACACATTAAGGTGTGCTACAATTTAGCACTATTTAGTAAATCCGGTCTTAAATTCTTTATCCACTTTTACCTATGTATAAAGCCTGCAAATATTTAAATGACTTTACCCTGTTCCCATCTCATCAATGCTCAATCTCAGTACTGATCGAGAGGTTTTTTTTTTATGGGATTAATTTATTTTGTTGAAAAGACCTTTGCAGGCAGCAGCCCTGAGCTATTCACTATTAGCCCTGTCCAGTCAAATGGCCATATTTAAAGATAATACTTTTTTGTGTTGCTCTATCTACACATGCTCCAGTTGTGCCTGTGCACTGACTTTTCTTTGCCTGTGACCCACGGAAGAATGGTCCCGCCCCAGTTATTTCAGCCTGGCTGCTGGCCCAGAACAATGGGTAGGAGCGAGTGGAAATGCTGAACCACCTCCTCCTCAGCAGGGACAGTTTTCTCGGCTGATGCTGAAGGATTCATTAGCTATTTTTTTCGTGTGAATGCTTGATGGCAAATTGAAGAGACCTGCTCTGACAATGCCAGGGAGTAGAGCCCTGGAGTCTGTTCGGTGAAGTACCCCACAAGGGTTGTTGGATAGAGTTGCAAGACAAAAGGAGTTCTGTGTTTATGGGTGCGTTACAGAAGTTGAACAAAGTCACTGTGAAGTGACTTTCATTTACCATTTGTAAAATCTTCTGAACAGAAAAGATTAAACTGAATTCCAGGTTGACTTTTAGTTTGCTTGAGTTTGATTCTCTTCAGAAAGTTTACACCTTATATGTACCTGTCGTTTTAAACGTATCTCTTTCTGTGGGCATCTAAAACCTTACACTTGTACAAACAAAGCTGCAAATGTCAGTAGAATTATTGTTGCAATTTGACCAAAATAATGCATCGAACAAATATAAATATTGGCACAGTAGTTACCGTCTCCAACTTATTAACAATCCTGCATGATATTTAACTGATATGAATACTCATGCTATTCTTTTTGTCAGAATTTCCAAATAACAATTCTGTAGTGGTTGGTCTCTTTTGGATAAATAAGAAAAAAATGCATTTAACTGTTTAGACTAGGTTTATTATATTATTAATCTATACATATGTTTGTATTATTTGTTTCATTCTGTTTCATAGATAACCACTGCTCATGCATCGGTGAACAAGAGGATGAATTCTGACGTCTGACCACATTCTACACAAACCTATTCTTTGAAGAATTTAAGGGTAAGTTATTCAATGAACATTTGTGTTCAATATTTTGTTAGCAGAATCGTGGTGTCTTAGCTATAATTACTGCAGCTGGGAAGATAAGTGTTTATGATTTAAAGTGACTCAGGAAAATTGGATTGCAGCATTTCTATACAGTATATCTCATTACCTTGCACACTCATTGGTTTCCTCTTCTTCACTGTGCAGAATAAACTTTTACATGTCTAACTTCAGATATATAGTCAATGGGTCTAGAAGTCACCAAAGCTAAGCGAAAAGGTTAAGCCAACACATAATATGTTTGCTTTTATGATGACATGAAAAGTAATTGGGGATTTGTCTAGCTTCACGACAATTCATGCTTAGCTTTGGTGGTTTCTTGACCACTTTACTATGTATTTGCCGTTAGTCATGTAAATGTTTATTCTGCAGTGAAGAGGAAGACACGAAATGGGATGTTTGGCCGCGGTTAAAAGTCATAGACCGAGGAAAACAATGAGTGTGCAAGGTACTGCACCGACACACTTTATTCGAGCAAATACCCAGTATGTACCTGGCAGATACCTGGAATGCGCCGCTCCTCACCTCTGACAAGCCCCGTTGCGTTTGCCTTCCCAGCCTGGGTTCATGCCTGGCTGACGGGCGGCTAATCTGTTAAATGATAATGATAAGGATTTAATAGGCTGCAATGCTTCGCGTGTCTACCAGATGGCATAAATTCATGAATTGTAATGCAGTATATATATATATACTGTGCAGTATTGCAGCCAGCGGGAATAAAATGCTTAAATCCCTGCATGGAAAATACCTCAATGCACTCGGGCAGAAAACAGTCACAAACCTCAATACACCCGGGTATACCCGAATTCGTGGGACTAGCCAAGCTCGAATAAAGTGTGTCGCCAGTGTAAAGTGATATGATGGCAGTAAGCATGAAATAATCACAAGGGGATTTTGTTTGGTTAAATGTTGTAATTCTCTGCTTTTTTTTTTACATTTCTATTTTAATGTAGAACTCGCATGCAAATACATTATTAACTTTCTTGTAGGCAGACTGTTCTTTCAAACTTCTAAATTAGAAAAACAAAATATATCAAATAAGCTTTGCTGTCTGGCAAGTAGCTATCTTTACTGGTGGAGTACGTATCTATTTTGGTGCCAAGTCTGATTGGTGTTGTTTGGCTTTAGTCATACAGCACGCAGAATACAAGCTGTCCGCATTCTAAACCTGCTCCACATAACTGTTATAGGCTTTTTTGGGGGGTACTTCCTATATAGTAGTTGTGGCAAAGGCACAATGAACCATACATACAAAGCAGTGCTACTCCATAAGATGCCTCCCAGCACGGCTCAGTAAATACAGTATGCCCCTTTATGGCCTTTTCACGTTAATGGGCTGTGAGGTGTCTTATACGCTGCTTAGTAAATATGGTCCTTTACTTCCCATTCACTTGATTGGGGATGTGTCACACCACCACAGAAGGTGTGTTATAGATTAGCACCTCTTTGTAAATAAGGCTCAGTATGTACACCCCCAGGATGGGGTCCTTAGATGGGTTTTACCTACAACATGGCAGACATCATTACATTTAATTGTCGTATGATTGCTAGTATCATTGTTAGGTTTTCTTCTTGAGGATAGGACCGGATAATAGACAGACTTGAAACACATGATGATTCCAGCTTTATATCAGTATACATTTGCTGTTTATACCACGGCTTTTATACTATATAGATGTGTCTGGTGGCCAAATAATGATACATAACATGTTTACAAAGATTCTTTCAAACGTGTGAAAGAGTGACACACAACTATGAGAGAGGTTTCTGTGCATTGGTAAAAGGCAGTTTTTGGTCAGATTTACCTATTTATACATGTGCTTGTTCTTTGAGGGGGAATGTGACAAGACTAGCATACTAGCCAATTTAGTAATTTCTTGGCATAATGCGTTCAAATTATTATTTTTTTCAATATACTTGGCATACTGTATGTATGTATGTATGTATGTCTTTATTTATATAGCGCCATCTATGTACATAGCGTTTCACAGCCGTAACATACGTGACATAATAATATAGCACATAATGGGAATACGCACTACAGACATTAGTAACATTAGTAAAAGGAGTCCCTGCCCCGAAGAGCTTACAATCTAAGTGGTAAGTAGGGAGAATTTACAGAGACAATAGGATGGTGTACTGGTAAATGCGTCTGGGTATGAGATGCACAGCATAGTATCAACCACGGAGCTACCCATATGCTTCATTAAAGAGGTGGGTTTTAAGATGGGTCTTAAAGGTGGAGAGAGAGGGTGCTAGTCGGACGTTGAGGGGAAGAGCATTCCAGAGGTGTGGGGCAGTGAGTGAGAAAGGCTTTAGGTGGGTAAGTGACAGCAAAGCCATTGGCCATAGTACAGTGGTCATTGTTCTAATTTGGTCTGGCTTTTGTTTAAAAGCCATTCAAATATTGGCGGGGGATTTGTTCATTCCCATTTCTTCTTGGGAATGTTCTCTTACTGGCCGCTATTTGACTTCTTTAGTACAGTACTGTAGCTGATATGTTTGACTTTCCAGGTTTTTATTTCCCCCCCAACAACATTTGTATTGTTGATATTCATGTCATGGACAAACCAAGCATGTAAAATGGCTGAACATTGCAGTTTGAACAAGATAATAACACATAGCCAAACCACATGATCAAATGGAAAATAGGCGTGGAACAATTTTGCACACAGGGAAGGAGTATATGGGGTAACAGAGAATTCAAGGAGCTGTACCATTTCAGTCAATGCAAAATGAAAATAAAGGAAAAAATCTCTAAAAACCCTCCTTGCTTCGGAAGATTGAAAAATGTTCAATAGTGGATTCAACAAAAACTCAAAATACATATAAAACTATGAACTTAACAAGTAAAATAAATTGACACAGATAAAAAAGCACTCAAGAACTGAAAGGTTCCCCAGATCTTGGCATATCAAGCCTTTAAAAAAAAAATCTAAATTATATATACATATGTATATCACAACGCCTATTTTAAATCATGAGAGATTATAAGCAAGGGGAACCTGAATATTTTTTGCTAGGGAGCCATCTTTACTGGTAAGAAAGTCAATATACTTATCCCACTTGAGTGAGTCAGATGGAACTCTGCGTGGCATCTTTCTTTCGGACAAACTCCCATGTATCCATGGAAATCCAGTCCAGTTAATTTGTTGTATTAATTGGCATCACAATTGTACAGGTATATCCAAGCGGAGGCTCTTTCCATTTACAGAAGAAGATTGCCTTTTCCCACCGGTGCTGAAACGAGCAATTTTAAGCTCTGCGATAATTACCCGTGAAGGTGCCGGCGCTCCTCATGTGGGAAACCAGCATCGAAGAGTGGTGTTGTGGCTTCTTTCTGGCTCGCAGATCCCACAAGATGTGGTGGCTATCTACATAAGGCTACTTTAAACCCTGTGTTAATATTTAGTTAGCAATAAAAGGTGTTAGGGATATGAGTTACTTCTTGCCCGTATAAAAATTGTATGTGTCAATCTCTTTATCTTCTTTTGTCATTTTCCTCCTGTTTGCCAGTATCATTGTACCTGCAGGTTTAAGCTGGCATCAACCTTATCTGGCTAAAAAACTGAAAGAAAATATTTCAAACATGAAGGAAAAGGGGCATTTATTTCATCTGATTCATTTACAATAGCCATAGCCTTTGTGCAAAAAAGTAACAAAATATAAAATGAAACATTTGTTATTTCAAAGATTTAGGGGCCTATTCACTAAACTTTGCTAAGTGACTTAACGCTTGTTAAGTGCATTTTTCAAGCGATTTTGCATGTGTAGCTATTCACAAAACTTCGATAACGTGGCAAAATCGCTTGAAAACAGCTTTTTAGCTGTGGGGTATCTCAAAAAAATGCCCCAAATCACATTTTTTGCAAGTTACTTCTATTCACAAAGCTCCGACATCCACATCACGGTGGCGAGATCGGAATCGCAATTTGCATCTGATGGAGTTTATTTTATTCTTAGGATTGAATACGGGGGTCTCTGGAGCTGACCACCATTAATTTCAGCTGCGGAGACCCACAAGCTTCAATCCTTAGGTAATAGAAATAAAAATATAACCCAGCTTCATTACATTAGTGGCTAACCGAAAAAGTAATGAAGGGGTTAATCGCTCCCAGGAGGCCTAACCACACACCCTGGAGTAACTACAAGCGTCACACACCACCTCTACCACCAACAAACTGGATAAAGCTATTTAACCCCTTCCTTACCTTAGTGGTTAGCCACCAAGGTAATGAAGCGGTGCCATTATCTCCTGCACGTTTACATCTCCCGCGTCACGTGACTGGGACATTTAAACTTGCTGGAGATACCAACACCCCTTACAGAGGCCTGTACCTCGGCAAGAAGGGGGTCCCCAGACCTGAAGATAATGCGGTTCAGCTCCAGAGATCCCCCACTGGCTAAAATACTGTGTTATTAAAATTTAAATAAAACTGAGCAATCGCCTCTAAGAGCTGTGCAGGAAGATGTAGCTCTCTCAGCTGGAGCGAAATCGCACGTTAAGTTCATTTCGCTCGTTAAGCAAATACAAACAAGTGCGGTAATGTATGGCATTTTTTTTTACCAAACGCTAAACAAAATGCAATTTTTCTTAGTGAATACAGTTTTTACACAAATTTCATTGCGTTCGGTAGGAACATGCCAACCCGATCAATGTTGCAATGAATTTATCGAAGTTTGGTAAATAGGCCCCTAAGACTTGCTTAAAATGTACAAGTGTGACTCATTCAACATAAGTAACATTTGACAGGTGGTGGAAAGTCTGTAGTTTCCTTTGAAATAACCACAATCAGTGTTTTTCATGGGGGTGTGAGTTATATATAATGTGATGGCAGTGAGAAAAATATATAACACATTATAGATTAGACATTGCCATCATATTTGTGATTGGATAAGTATAATATTGCTACCGGGTATTTCTCCTGTATCTTGGAGTGAGACGCCCGTAATAAAATGTAGTCTCAAATTCAGAAGAAAAGAAACAATACCTTTTTATGGTGAAAAAAATGGAAACGTGCTTATAGCGCTAATGCAATACTTGATAATTAGTGTGATTTAAACACTAAAAGGTGAATACCAATAAATCTTATATTATATAAGATAGGCTGCCAGGAAATAACGACCAATCAGAACATACACAGCACAAAAACAAAAGATACATCTGAAGGATCAGGTCAACAGGACTGGACATTACGTATGGTCAGATTCATCTATTTGTTGTTTGGATTTATTTTTGGCGCCGGATTATCTTTTGGTTTTATACCTTTTTATGGTAAGAATTCATGCACCTCACATAGTAGTATATACATTGAAAACAACATAACTTTCAGGGCAATTCGGATGCATTACAAGAACAGGCATCAATGTAAATTCTGAGAGAAGAGAACCCATGTCCAACAGAGCTAGCAATGTAATAGGTCTAGAGGGAGACATATATATAGTAAATGGTGCAGAACAATAGGCACTCCGTCTGGTTGAAACAATGTGGGTGCAAATCCTGTATGGTATAAAATAGGCAATACGATACCGTTTGAAGACGAATATCAGAGGCAGCACTCCAGGTAAGTGGTCAAAAGAAATTTGAATTAACAAGACATCTTATCCAACGTTTCGGTCCTCGTGCGGTACATCACCTTGAGAAAGGTCCCGCACGAGGACCGAAACGTTGGATAAGATGTCTTGTTAATACAAATTTCTTTTGACCACTTACCTGGAGTGCTGCCTCTGATATTCGTCTTCAAACGGTATCGTATTGCATATATATATATATATAAATATATATATATATATATATATATTAGACCTGTCTAAGACATGCAAATGAGCATACAATAATATTTCCATTATATATATATATATATATATATATATATATATATATATATATATATATATAATGAAAATATTACTGTATGCTCATTTGCATGTCTTAGACAGGTCTGCAACCCCGCCTTTCACCATTATCACCCAGCACACAGCACTTCCACTGCAGCAACGGATTCTGGGAAATGACACTGTAACATCGCCGGAAGAAGAGATCAGTGTATCTCGAAAGCTCGCACAAATAAAAGCATTTCGTTAGCCACAGAACGGTATCATCTATTTATTTTTTGATTATTGAAGCTCGGCTAGCACGGTACTGATACCTCTACATGTATATATATATATCAGCTGAACCCCGTTATAACGCGGTGCTCGGGGTCCACACAATGAGATCGCGTTATAACCAGGATCGCGTTATAACCGATATAGCTAAATGGCCGCCGCGCGAGGACTTACCCGGCATCTGCAGCTCTCTACTCTCTCCCTTCTTCATCAGGCTGCATCCATATGCACGGCGCACATCTCCAAGGTTTTTTTTTTTTTTTAATAACATTCAATGCTTTATTGCTAACAGGGACACACACACACACCTCCCCCCACCTACCCTGCATGGTATGCTAAAATTATTAGTGTAGGAGGGAGGTATGTGTGTGTCCGTTAATTCAATAATAAAGGATTGAATGTTATAAAAAAAAAAAAAACCTTGGAGATGTGCGCCGCACACATGGATGCAGCCTGATGAAGCAGGGAGAGAGGAGAGAGCTGCAGATGCCGGGTAAGTCCTGACGCGGCGGCCATTTCGCTAAAAAAACAATAAAAAAACAAAAACAAAAAAACTTGCAGAGGTTTTTAAATCGGGAGCCACGCTCATACCGCGTTATAAGCGGGTCTGTGTTGTAGCGGATCGCGCTATAACGGGGTTGAGCAATATATATATATGTATGTGTGTGTATATGTATATGTATGTATATGTGTGTGTATTTAAAGGCGCAAGGCCAGTTATCTTCATTCATATGGGTTTTGGTAATGAGAAAGCACTAATGCTTTAGTGTTTTCTTATTATAAAAGAAGATGTGTTTAAGTAAAACGAGTGTGGGCATGTCAGGAACATTGTTGCACAGCAAACTTCTCTAGTCCTTTAACACGTGAAGTGAGAGATACTGGATCAGACCAGTGAGATAAAGAAGGCGGACCCAGTGCTTGACATATAAGGTCTTGGATGTAAGAGAGCATTAGAGACCTACAGTATAGGGCAGAAAATGTTCTATAGGCCCCTGTAGCAAGGAATAGCAAAATTGGAGCATACTGTACCTGTTATCTAGTCGTCATTTTGTGGCCTAGATCCACAAAAGGTGTTCAAATGAATGGGAGTAAAAGTGTGCTAAAGCTTAGCACCCTTTTGTGTATCTGGGCCTATGCACTTTGCCTTGCTGTGGCTGCTAATCTCCATGGCAATAACAGCAGAACAACATCCCTTTTCACAATATAAAACAATGTTTTTACTTTCTTGCACCAGACTATACACCTTTAGACCCACCTTAAAACACACCTGCTTAAGGAAGCATATGAGTAGCTCGATGGCTGATTAATTAACACCTCATACATTAACATTGGCCCCTTTCAGACGCACTTACCAGAATGCCTTCATAATGTCTCTGTGCGTTCTTCCTACCAACCAATTAGATTGTAAGCTCTTCAGAGCAGGGACTCATTTTCCTAAATGTTACTTTTAAGCCTGAAGCACTTCTTCCCTTTGTGTTATTTATATCTTATGTGTTATTTATATCTTATTATTTATATGATTGTAACTATTACTGCTGTGAAGCGCTATGTACATTAATGGCGCTATACAAATAAAGACATACATGCATACATACATACGTTCTACTGCATCCAGCAGTATAAAATTGCTCCATTCATCATATAGGGTGTATCAACGTATAATACAGAATTTAGAAGCTTTTAAAACATTATACAGGACGTACGGAAGATTAATTTTCGGCCAAATATTGGAAAAAGGATGAATCAAGAACATTTATTTTTTTAGATTGAGTGTAGGAGGTTTCTAGTTATAAAAACTCCCAGTGATAAGACGTCATCAGCCCCTCAGTTAAAACAGAAATCTGTCCCGGTAATTTTTTCTTCTCATTTTTTTTTAATTACCTGAACCAGAGCTTTATCAAGAAGTCCGGGATCCGTGGTTCCTAAGATATCCGCTGTCGTATCTTAGAATACTTGTCCAATAGAAAGTCACCAGGAGAGGATGATAATAAGTTATCTTGGAAATTGGGAGGTGTTTGTTGCTTTATGTATTTTGTATATACTTTTCCAAACACAATTTAATTCCAACCCAAGTAATGTCCATGTAATGACATGAGAAAATAATGTACTTAAACTATACTTCTACAAATACGTTGCCCAATGACTAGGAAAAAGAGAGCACGTTTCATAGAAACTATGGAAGAGTCGGCCTACTCATGATTAGATTGGCGGGCCTGGTGACGATGCAAAGATAGGGCGGAAGTGTGTTTTGGGGCAACACAGATCAATTTGCACGATATCCCAGGTGGACAATTTGCACATCTCGCTAAAGAAGTAGAAGGTCCCAACAGAAGACCTTTTGTACCAAAGCCACACAGTAGTCTTGCTAGATTCTTTGGGTTGCCACAGTAACTCCCAGGCCACTCCCTGTGAGTTTACACTATCTATAAAAGATTACACAAAGCAGATGAAGATAAATGAGGCTTACATCTCTTAACAGAGCATACCCACTACTATCCACGCACAATAGCAATTAACATACATTACTGACTGTTGGTTTGCAGGAAGGTTAATTAATGGACCCCATAATCTGCATTTACTGTGCTGCAGCACTAGCGTGTGCCATAACAATGATAAAGGCTGAGACTTTTTTTGCGCACAACAGGTGTTCTGATGAAATTACCACCATTTTGCCGTTGACACCTTGTTGTGCACCAGTTAGAAAGAAGCTGGCGTTTGCTACTGGTTCTTGTTTTTTTACACTTCACAGCCTCCAATGCAACGTGTCAAACTCCGGAGAATGTGCCTTGGCGAGAGTGAGATATTTCTTATTTCAAATTTGGGGCGTTTAATATGCTGCGAGGACGTTTTTCCCTGGCTTGCACCGCACAAATGAAAGGGGTTAAAATATTCTCCAACACGGGGAAAGAAATTAAATAAGATTTAAATTCTACAAATGACTCTCAGGCCCAGATCCACAAATGAATGCTACGCTTTAGCACGCCTTTACTTCTATTAATATGAATGGGAGCTGAGGAGTATAAAGCTTAGTACCCTTTTGTGGATTTTGGTCTTAGATCCTTATTCGGCATGCTGGGAAGTCACTGCTCTGAGCAGCAGACCATGTGAAGTCCCATTCATTTCAACGCAGCTGATCTCCTCTTTCCAGCACTGGAAAGCAGGTTTTACAAACCATTAAATGGGAGTCTCTATGTCTCCCACACGCTGGAGAAGATTTTAGCCCTGTTCATTTGAGTGGGGTTAGACCATCTTCATGTCAGTGTTGACTCTTGGTACAAAGGCCCCTGCGGAAGTCAGCCAATCCTTCAA